>NC_133331.1:80209710-80305053 GCF_042186555.1 Aquarana catesbeiana | reverse complement strand
TCTATTTTAGGGTGGCCCTCCACTTTAAAAAGTAAAGACACAGGCAGAGTGTCGGGAGACCTTTTGCCGGTCCAAAAGATACCGTCCGACATTCTGCCCGTGTGTATGTTGGTCTGTCCAACAGCATCAGCCAATGACAGAGAGTGCTGATTGGTGTTCTGGCAGGGGTGCCGTCCCTCTGTCAGAACACAACAGCTCAGCGGGGGGAGATCGCTGGACTAACGTTGCATAGTTAGTACAGCGGCTCCTGTCCAGAGGTTGCACGTAAAAAAACAAGTGTGTACTAGGCTTAACTTTTGTTGTGTAAAAACAATCCCATCTGGGTGATCAATGTACATTGTAAGGATTCTAACTTTGTAGCAGTCTTGCCTTTTTCTGTTAAGAAAAAGTTATATGTTTCACTATCTTTGGAATACTGATTCCTGAATGGGAGGATCTGTGTTCGATATAATCAGCTGATGCAATTTCAGTGTTCTAATGAGGAAAGTTGCATCCCTTTAGAAGTAATTAAACCTTAGGGAGTATCTCACCAAAAATGTTATTCCTATTGCAGAGGATGCCTAAAGTTTTGCATGTCCCTTGGTACAGACTTTTTGGAAAATCAGTGAGCCAATCACACATGCAAGAAATTTCTGGGGAAGTTCTGTACATCAGCTGTGTACATAAGGCTGCTAGGTTGCCATATTACATTGATTTTTACAATTTCGGTGGCTGTGGTTTGAAAAGTAAAGTTTAATAATTAATACCAATAAATTACAATATGGCTTGTGTAACATTTGCATATTCCATACTTTTTTATTTGCTATAGCTACCCTTTTAAGATTTCTGCAGTCTTTTTACTTTGCTGTAAAAAGTGTAATTTGTTGTCACCTTGCTGTTAAATTATAACTTCAGTCAGAAAATTAGGTCCTGTTAGATTAGTTCAGGTTGGCCCCTTTTGCATGTATAGCTATGTAAAACATTAAAAGTAAGTGTCTATTTGTTTTTAAAATCCAGTGTCTCACCCTGTCCACTGTCTCACACTGCTCTGCACATACTCAGTTGCTCTCCTTTTTGGGTATTTTTAGGTACTGCTAAGTTTTTGTAGAGGCCAATCTTAGGGCTAGGGAAAAAAACAATTTAAATCTTAAATCGAGTTGAGCTGTCAAATCGATTCAAAACTTAAGCAAATTCGTTGTGTTGTTTTTTTGTTTGTTTGTTTTTTTTTTATTCGTTTGTTTTTTTTTTTTCATTTTTAATATTCAAGGCAAATTCCCTTATCCATCCACGTCTCCATGCTTTATTTTGATGAGAAATCACCTTGAAAAACATCCCCCTAGCATTTCTGGCTGTGACCATTTTGAGTAAGGGCAGATGATTCATGTAGCATTTACTCCCTGGAATACATCTGCCCTTAGCTCAGGCACAAACACAGGAAAGCTCAGACAACTTTTCCCCTCCCCTACTGAAGACTCATTCATTTGCCTAGGCAGGAACCCAGGAAAGAGTTGAAGAAATGCAAAAAAAAAAAGAATAGTTTAAAGCAAGTAAATATGATATACTTTCTTATCTATTTACTAATGCTAGGAGCATAGGTCTAAAAGACCCTGTATGTCTCCTCTGTGCTCCACTGAATGTAATGCAGTGCAGATCGCATTGCAATACATTTTTTCCTGTCTATGGTGCCCAGGGACACTGAGAGGCAGACTCGGAAGTGATGTCAAACATGTTGCTTTCCGGGTTAGCAACAAGGAGGGGAGGAAGAGCGGATGTGTGTCCGTTCAGCTCCCTCCCCCCCCCTACCCGGCGGCACCTGCCATGCTGGTCCTGGGCCCACAGATAGGCACGCAGAGCCCGGAATACATGGCGGGGTCATGTTGGGGGGGGGGGGGGGTGTTTAAGACGCCATTACAGGGGGTGTGAGGAAGGAGGAGTCTGGTTGTCAGATTTACACACAATCCCGGTGGCTGCAGCCACATACAGACCTGAAAGGGTTAATATCTGTGTGCAATTCCAAGATCTAAAGAATTACTTTAAAGAGCGTTGTTCATGTGGATCTCATAGACAAGTGTCATGGGATTGGTAGAAACATGCCCCATCATTATATTTATCTTTAACCTTTTTATTACTCCCTGTGACATTAACAGCAAGCTTTTAAAATTTTTGCAGGGCAGCTGATGGGAGCTCATTCAAATTAATGTAGAAACTCCCCAGAACTATTTTTACATGCATAGAGTAGAGCTGCACGATTCTGGCCAAAATGAGAATTGCAATTTTTTTGCTAGGGAAAAAACGATTCTAATGGCGTAACATCATCTTTCACATTATACAAAAAATTGGGCTAACTTAACTGTTGGGTTTTTTTATTCAGTAAAGTGTATTTTTCCAGAAAATTGTGTTTGAAAGACCGCTGCGCAAATACAGTGCCTTGCAAAAGTGTATTTTTACCTATTTTGTTACATTACAGCCTTTAATTCAATGTTTTTTTAATCTGAATTATATGTGATGGATCAGAACACAATAGTCTAAGTTGGTGAAGTAAAATTAGAAAAATACATACATAAAACTATTTTTCAGAAATAAAAAACTGATAATTGACATGTGCGTATGTATTCACCCCCTTTGTTATGAAGCCCATAAAAGCTCTGGTGCAACCAATTACCTTCAGAAGTCACATAATTAGTGAAATGATGTCCACCTATGTGCAATTTAAGTGTCACATGATCTGTCATTACATATACTCACCTTTTTGAAAAGGCCCCAGAGGCTGCAACACCTAAGCAAGAGGCACCACTAACCAAACACTGCCATGAAGATCAAGGAACTCTCCAAAGAAGTAAGGGACATGTTGTTGAGAAGTACAAGTCAGGGTTAGGTTATAAAAAAAATATCCAAATCTTTGATGATCCCTAGGAGCACCATCAAATCTATCATAACCAAATGGAAAGAACATGGCACAACAGCAAACCTGCCAAGAGGACGGCCGCACACCAAAACTCACAGACCGGGCAAGGTGGGCATTAATCAGAGAGGCAGCACAGAGACCTAAGGTAACCCTGGAGGAGCTGCAGAGATACACAGCAGAGACTGGAGTATCTGTACATAGGACAACAATAAGCCGTACGTTCCATAGAGTTAGGCTTTATGACAGAGTGGCCAGAAGAGCCATTACTTTCAGCAAAAAAACAAAATGGCACGTTTGGAGTTTGCAAAAAGGTATTTGGGAGACTTTCAAAATGTATGGAGGAAGGTGCTCTGGTCTGATGAGACTAAAATTGAACTTTTTGTCCATCAAGGAAAACGCAATGTTGGGCGCAAACCCAACACATCACCCAAAGAACACCATCCCCACAGTGAAACATGGTGGTAGCAGTATCCTGCTGTGTGGATGTTTTTCAGCAGTCGGGACTGGGAAACTGGTCAGAGTTGAGGGAAAGATGGATGGTGCTCAATACAGGGATATTCTTGAGCAAAACCTGTACCACTCTGTGATTTGAGGCTAGGATGGAGGTTCACCTTCCAGCAGGACAATGACCCCAAACACACTGATGAGCAACACTTTATCTCAGCCTAAGCAATGTTGTGATAAACTTGGCAATACTTTACAATTTTATTTGCAAAAAGAAAAAAAAGAATAAATGCATCCACATTTGCAGGTAAGAAATGTGCATTTTTTTTGGGGGGGGGGGGGGGGGGTGCATATAAACTTACAAAGCATTGCTACTGTGATCAGTCAGTCCTGGATGTAATGCACAGGCTCCTGCAGACTATTGCTCTACCTCTGCACAGAGGTATGGACTTCTAGTTATAGAGCTTGGAGGAAGTGTCAATGGAGAACAAGTGCAGTAATCACCATACTTGTGTTCCATAAACAATGATAGGTCCTGCTGTGCTGGCACAGGGAACTTTTAGTTTATTCACAGATCTGTCAATGAATGATGTGATGTATGGACGGAGTCATGTAAAACTGAAAAAGTGACAGGAATCAGCGGGTAGTAGAACCCCAGGTTGTTTGGGGATGGGGGCAGGACAGCTTGGCACACCCTAAATATAGGTGTAAGATGTTAAAAAAAAAAAAAGGTGGATTGGTCTTGAAAAAAGGTTATATTGGTTAACCCTTTACTCAGCTGGAAGCCAGCAATAAATATTTTCCAATGTTAAAACACAATAATTCTAGGAACGTTCTTATTGAGTAAACCATGCATAATAGTTTGTTACCATTATATAAAATGTGATGTTACTGTATAGTAATCATTCACACAGCACTCAACCAAACAAAACCAATTAATCATTCACGCACTTAACCAATTAGTGCCAAGTAGACACTCCAAAAGGATGATGCACTCAAATCTGCCGGAACCCCCATTAGATTTTTCATTACTTTCTGTGTACCTGTTGCAGATTTTCCCTTGCTTCCTGTGTGGTAGAAAGCTGTCGTCAGGGCAGGACGTGAGGAAATCTCTCTAACAGAGCCCCAGACAGCAATAAAAATCAGACTGACCGAAAGAAAAGAGGTTGCCTCCATCTGAATGTAAACTGTGCAAAAAGGCATAAAAGTACTAGTAAAATAATGCTTTCACGTATAGTAAAAGAGGGATCCGCGTTTCATCGATAGAGGTGTTCTCAGTGGCAGAGATTGGCAGGCAAGCAGTTGGCGTGTGCAGAGTTTGGCCAGGAAGCTACTGGGTAGATGTGAAGGGAATCGCTGTAGTTCAGGGAGCTGGAGCACAAGCAGCCTGGCTTGTGCAGCAGCTTCCGTGTGTCCTCGCGCCACTCGGCTTAGATAGGCGATGATGTCAGTCCGCACATGGGCTGTGGTTATGCTTTTTGAGGCTCCACCCCTTCGTTAGACCAGAAAAATTTTGACAGGAGTTTCAATTCTTCTCCCATGCTATCCAACACTAGAATAAAAAAATATTTTGGCTTGGCACACAATTTTAGCATATTCTCTGAACCTGTACTTTTTTTTTTTTAATGCAATACATTTTTTTTTTTTTTTATCAAGGTTTAAAAAAATTAATTAAATCTTTGTTCTTTCACTGATTTGAACATTTTGGAAAAGAATAAAACGAATGTATCTGATTTAAAAAGAAAAATCGGGTCCTTATTTACAGCTACAGAACCTATTGACATTTTCATGACTGCAGGGTGCTCTGAAAACTCTTCAGGTAGCTTCATAGAATTGGCTGGGAATTTGTTCTGGACAGAACAGCAGCTGGCATGAATGCAGAGGGATGATGCTACATAAATAATTACCTGACATTTCACCCTCATATCTTTCTCTTCTCTTTTCATTCTGCTACTTACTGATCTGCTTAATGCAGTCATTTTATTGATGATGTATCTTGTACATTGCAGGTACTGCTCAAATATATACCCGTCTTTTTACAATTCTCTAAATTGTAAGAACTTGGCAGCTTGCCGCAGTTAGATCATGTTAATCGATTGTATCCACGTCAAGGATGCAGATAATAGCTGCTGCTTCAGGGAATGTCACAGCTGTTGATCTTGCAGAGCTGTACACAAGGTAGAGCCGTCTGCAATGACAGAGGTGGCAGGATAGTGCTGCCTCCAAGTGACTCTGTGCAGATGCTGCTTCTAGCCTGGGCTGGCTACATTTTTATAGCAGTTTTTTTTTTTTTTTAGTAGAAGGAAAAATAAGAGCATCCCAACATTTCCTTACAATATTGGATATGAATTGCAGGAAAAGGTATACTACCCTGAGAAATCGCTGACCGCACTAACCTCACTTTCTACTAGTGCTGATTTGAAAGTTCACAAACCACAAAACCAAGACCGTGGAAGCAGATCTTTTTTTAATTTCTCGGTTTGGTTCTTCAGGGCTGGAATTGACGACAAGTATTCTGCTACAGTGGTCAGTTTAAAGAGGAAGTTAGCTTGTTTGTTCAAATGGCGGCCAGGCGGGGTATTTATGACAGAAGAGACCCTCTTCGTCTCTTCTGCCATAAATGCATCCTTCTGCCTGTCAGCTGTCATGTTGACTGAGCCATGCATGCGCAGCTTAACAAACATTTACGGCCCTGATCGGCTCCCAATCCGTGCCGCGGCTTACGTGCTCATGTGTGGGAGTGGCGTCATCGTGGCCTGACTTATCAAGTGGCCGAAGGCACGGGACCTGGAAGGAAGACCGGGCCAAGATGGAAGCGCTGGGGGCTCGCTGGATCGGTCCCAGCGCTATGGTGGGAAGACACCATATGACAGATAAGTCTGCCATAATTTACTAATATGCTGTGCATACCAGTACATTATGGCATAACCCACCTAGGGGGCCTTGAAAAAAGGAAAAATACAGCGGACTTTACTTCTGCTTTAATGTTAGCAAACACTTTATAGGTAAGATTAGCTTACTTTGGGGTGTTAAGTTATGGCTAAGTGCTAACTGCATGACGTTTAGTTTGCTAAATCACTGTGTATCATAAGCCATTGCCTATTTTTTCCTTCCTATGAAGAGAGCCGCACTTGGTTATGTTGCTGCACCCTAATAAACCTGAATACTAGATCCAAAATAATATCTAACAAATAAGAGAGTGCGTTGTCTTTTTAAATTACTATACATTTATATGGTGAAATCCCACATGTGTATGTAAAGAGAGACTAGTTCATATTGAAAAAGCTCATCAAAGCTGTGCAGGTTAACCTTAACCCCATCAGCGCTATGAGCAGATGTGCAAATGAAAAGAAAAATGTTTTTTGGTCATGTATTTACCTTAGAATCAATCTTTATTCTGCCACTTCCTGTATGTAACTCCCACGGGAGTAGGCATGTATTTTATTTTTCCCCTGAGGCGCACTGTCTCCTGGGAGCTAAGTGTCAGGCTTCCCAGGAGTCAGTGCTGAACGCCGCTACGAAATCCCTACACACTGAGCATGCTTGGGAGAACGAGCGGTGAATGCTGGGAGCTCAGCATTCACCACATCCAGGAAATCAATGCTTGTAGGCTTCACATGCCCACAAGCAACATGGAACCGGCCATCATCGCTTTTTATAAGTTAATTTTAGATATGAAAACTGACATCGGGGGAATTATTACACCAAACAGGTGAGTGTTATATTGTTATTAGGCAAGTGTCAGAATGCCAGAAAAAAAAGAAAAAATGAATGGTCGGCAGACATCCGCTATAAGGTGTCCTCTGGGATTGGAGACTGCAGAATCTTTGCAGCCACTACCTGTGTTCATGCATGCAGTTCAGCTTAGGCTGCATGGCATATTCAGTGAGTGACAACAGTGGACCGAGCCTGTGTAGGTTGTTAAAAATAGCCACTTCTAGTCTAGCCTGTGTGACAGTGAAAATGCAGGAGTACAACTAGGAGACAAAATGCTGTCGCCCTATATCGGGAAGTGTCTGAACATCTTGGAAAAATCCCCAGGTGTCATCTTAATGAATGCTGCAGGTTTAAGAGTATTAAAAATTATTGTAAAAAAGCATTCATATGTTAGTGTTCCTAAACCCACAACAGTAAAATCAGTCTGTATATGCAGTAAAGCATGCTTGTTATAGGCTAGAAGACAAGCTGCTCATGCTCAGTTTGGTGTGTATTGCTAGAGGGTTTTTTTTTTTTTTTCTTGAGTGCACGTTTGATCAGCACAGGGCCACTCGGCACTGTCCAGACAGAAGGTCGGGGGCCCTGCAGCCTTAAAGGACAGTCTTTAACCAGACTCTGATAGAAGTTGCAGGACTGCTCTAACTGCTGATGAGAATAGGTATTTAGTAGTTTATATTTACTAAAGCTATTACATTTCCATATTCTGTGTACTGTGGGAGACAAGATCTAGTGAATGCAGGGTCCTGGTTTTAGTAACACTTTGAACTTGTATGATCTTTTAATGATTGGATTGGCATGTACTTGGAGTCCATTCACCACACATGCACTGGGCTGTGTTGCTTACATCTAGTGCATAGTGGGGTGGGCCTGAGACCCATAATATACATTCTATGGGGGGGGGGGGGGGGGGGATATAGTACACCCTCAGTATGATGTACAGTTTTGTTAGCCTCTGCAAGACATTTAGTGAACAGATTGGCACCACCTGGAGAGCTTTCTCCCATTGGTCTCCATCCATCCGACCTACATCTCCCTCCCATTTATCCAGCATTCGCAGAGGGTGTTTTTTCAGAAAATTCTGCAATAACATATTATAACATTGTGATATAAATCCCTTGGTGGTAGAGGCTCTATTGATCAAGTTAAACAGTGGTTTCGGAGAAGGAGACAATATAGAAGATCTACTTTGAGCTGTCATGGCATGCCTTAATTGCATATAATAAAAGCGCATGGAAGACAGCAAACCAAGCGGCTCCTGCAGAGCTTCAAATGAAAACAGTACTCTATTATGGAAAATATGTCTAATGTATAGCACCCCATATCTCTTCCATAAGGCCCTGTGTTGCAACCTGGCAATTTCTAGGTAGGTTCCATTAGACCAGATCGGGCTAAATTCTGTGTATCCAGTCGCTCCCTGCAGATATCTGATTTTATTCCATACTTTTTGAATAAGATTATAAGTTGGGTATATCTTACCTGGCTTACCGAAGGCCAGAGCTTCAAGGGCCACTGGAACTGACTCCCTTTACTATGTGTAGCATCACGGTCTCAGAGGAGCTGCCGTTGGCGCCCTCCGCTCTGTACCCCAACTCATCACTCCTATCAGGTGCTGTAACTGTGCGGCTAGATAGTACAGCCAGGGGTTTGGCAAGGCTAGACCCCCCTCATCCTTAGGGCGCTGCAGATGTTCAAGTTTAATTCTAGGGGAACTTGGTTCTTCCATATTAGCATGCGGAATAGAGAGTTCACTATTCAAAATGTCTTAAGGGGGATCACTACCGGTGAGTTGTGCAGCACATAGCTGGGGTATTAGAATCATCTTGATCAGGTTTACCCTACCAGCTACCGACAGGCCGAGTGAATTCCACATTTTAATCCGATCCCAGAATTTTTGTAGCAGCTGGATATATTCAGCCTCGCATAGTCTGTTACTGGGCGTCAACAGGACCCCTAAGTTCCTGAAGGAGGTAGCCAGTGGTATGAAGCTAGCATTGGAAGGTGTAACCCCTGAGTCAATGAGCATTAGGGAGCACTTTGTGGCTGTGTTGCTTAACACAGGCCCAACACAATGACTTTGATGACATTGTTTCCAATAGGCCCAATGCTCACCAGTGTACTGCATTGGTGTGCGCTGGTTGAAAATAGAACATGCTGCATTTACTATGTGCTGCAAGTCTTTACAATGCATTGCTGTGCATGTTAAAGAGAAATTAAGTATTTCCCCTCCCACTGCGAATACACACAGATCAATGTAACTCAATGTCAACGCACTTCAAACCCAAGTGCATCAATACATATGTCAACACTTGCCTAACACAGCACAAGTGGTATTAACCCAGTCTATGATAATGAGCCATTTTAGGAGTTTTGGGTCCTGGACCAGGCTTTGTTGCTTTACTGCAATGTACTTTGCAGTGAGCTCATGGACCTAGTTGTGGCTGTTTGACAGGAATGCCTGTATTAAATTTGTAAAAATGACTAATAATTTTGCATGTATGTATATGTTCACGTATTTCAACTGCATATTTACCTAATTGGTGTTCAGTTTTATTTGTAATAAACTCAACTTCATAAAAAGAAAAAAATGTGTTTAATTGTACACCACAGAGCACAGATGACTTGATATTTATGATTACTTGGGTTATGCTGCCACATTCAGGTGAATGGAGACTGGCCAGAAAAGGCATAAAGCTCCCACCAGGCATACCCCCTCCTAGCTCTGCTAAGTATCTGTATTTAACTAATGTCTTTAGGTGAATAGCCCTACAGATGTGTGCCTGAAGATTTTCCTTGTAAGGGCTTAGTCCTAATTTGTTGGCCTTTTTTCTAACCCCCTTGATTGGGGTAGAGGAGGGCAGGGCATCATCTGCACCAGTCCCTATAGCCTTATGGCCATCAGGGACTGTACAAAGTGGGGGGGGGGGGTTCAGCCTGTATGTGGGGCTCGTGTCTAATTGATAAGCAGATTTTCTCAGCCATCAACTGGACTTAATCTGGGAGAATGGGCTCTTCACCTGGAGGTGTTTGCAGAGATTTGCCAGATGTGGATTTTTTGGCTTCCAGTTTTAAAAGAGAAGCATGGTCAAAGCTGTTTTGGCGATATTTCTGGGTCACAGAAGTGCACTTACTTTTGCTGCCCTGTGAATCAGAGTCGGCTATTAGCAGGCAAAATTTTGCCGTCATCTAACATTGTAGAGCCACTCCAATCTTAAAGGATCCTGGCCACATTGTAGGGATCCACCCAGCTGCCTAATTGACAGTTGGCTGCACCTCTCAGTGCTTGGCTGAGAGCTGAAGCCAGCTGTGCTGCCCCTAATGAGCCCAGCGCTCCAGTAAGCTTTGGAGGGGCAGAGCGGAGAGCACTGTGACTGGTCAGTTGTCATGGGACTGCTTAATTCTCGGGCTTACAGCCAGCAGCATGGTGGTTGGTATGTATGTTTTTTTCTTTTTGTTTTTTCTTTTTTTAAACCCAAGACTGCTTTAACAACAAACTGGTCAGGTGTGTGTCCCGATCCAGAGATTCTCAGGCATTTTCCATAGATGTCCTGGTGACTCCTTGGGATCAGTTTTGCCTCATTTATGCTGTCTCCCCAGTTCAGTTTCTATCTTATATGCTGATATCCTAAATCTCTCGGTAGACGAGCTGTGGGCCCTTTCAAATCAGCCAGATTTACTGTCATAGGATCTAATCTTCCATTCTGTTTTATGGTCCCTGGCTTTGACAGCTTGGCTTTTGAGGTCTAAGTCCTGGGGAATGGAGGCGTTTCTGTTTCTGAAATTCCTACCTTTTTTCAAGGCTAGAAAGTTGACTTCCCAGAATGTCTCCCGTCCTACGCGGAAAGTTTTTTTTTTTTTTTTTTTTTTTATATTTGGTTTTTGACTGATGGGAGGCACTAAGGTTTATCATTAACAGAATGTTGTGGGGCACATTTTGGCTTTTCTCCAGTCTGGCCTGGAGAGGTCTCTGACTTTAAGTACCATCAAGGGAAATATATTGGCTCTGGCCATTCTGCTTCAGAGACTTTATGTGTCTTGTTTTTTGGTAAAGCCTTTTTTGCAGCTTGTCTCATTGCTCTGCTCCTCATCTGGGACCATAACTTGGTATTGTCTATTTTGCATACTTCTTTTGAGCCTCTCTGAGATTGCCTTGTCACTCCATACATGCAAGGTTGCCATTTTGGTGGCCGTAACCTCTGCTCACAGGGTCTTGGTGTTGGCTTCTTTCCTGCAAGAAACCTTTACTGCTTCAACGGTTTCAAAATTGTGTATGAGGCCTCAGTCCTCCTTTCCTACCTAAGGTGTTCTCTTCTACATGAATCAGGACATTGTGTTGCCATCTTTTTGTCCTAATCCTAAGGAAACAGTACTTCACCCTTTGTACGATGTTAAAGTGTACTTAAAGTCTACAGATTCATTTTGGTAGCCTGCTTGTTCTCTCTGTGGGTCCTCGTAAGGGTCAGGCTTGGTTTTTATCCCCTATTTCTAGGTGTATTCATTCTCTTATTTCTCAGACCTATGGTATCATAGGACAAAGGTCATTCTTTTTCTTTGAAGGCACATCCCACTGAGTGACGTAGCATCCTGAGCTTTTCAGCATCAAACCTCTGTTGTGAAGATAAATTACATGCATGGTAAAGTTGTATTTAGTTACATTGATCCATTCCAGGCATGGAATATTGTTTACATAGTTTCTGCCTAAACGTCCACTTTAACTAACTCTAATCCTACTCTAAGATTAATCTATCTAGCCCTGTAAAGCAAAAATCGCTGTTCTGTAGCTGATCTGGTCCGGTCTCCAGTGGTGGATGCTGTGTGCAGAAGAGAACCGAAAATGGCTGGGAAATGCCCGGGAAGCGATGTCACCCATAGACTTACTATGGGGCTTCCGTTGTCAGCTGCCTCTCCTGCACACACCTGCACAGTGAAGCCACCGCTGACAGCTTGGCATGGGTCCAGACTGGACACATAACGCACATAGAGCCGTGGATCGCCCTGGACTGGCCCCTGCTCTCTACTCATTGGCTCACTGGCTGTGATTGACAGCCATTGAGGAGAGAGAGAGACCCAGGGCAGTCAAGGCTCCTGTGCACGATGCTGGATTGAGCGGGGGGCACACAGGTTTTTTACCTTCATGTATAGAAGTCATGAAAGTAAAAAACCTTCAGCCTTTTTTAACCACTTCCCGCTTGGTCTATAGCTAAATGGCGGGTGGTGGTTTAATTCTTCTGACTGAACTTCGTGTGGCGTTCTTCAGAACAAGCCACTCTTGCACGGCAATCGGTGGTGCTGCGTGTCACTCAGAATCTCCGATTACAGTAAAGAGCCTATGACTTGGGCTTTACCATGTAATTAGTTGTATCCAGTAACAGCTGATCACAGTGTAAATAGGAAGTGTTGGTTTATCGGTCAGTAGTGGGTAGAGGAGAGCTGATAAGTGACTTTCCTGACGGGGGGATCTGCACTGATAATCAGTGCAGCCCCACCAGTGATGCCAAACTGCTGCAGATCAGTGCTGCATAATAATGCTGCCTCGTCATTGAAGGAGAAAAATCACTTATTTACAACTGTTTGTAACAGAAACTAAGAAAAACGTTTTTGTGTTTTTCAAAATTTTCAGTCTTTTTTCGTTTGGCAAAAAATAAACTCAGTGGTGATTAAATACTACCAAAAAACTCCATCTGTCTCAAAAAATTTTAAAAATTTTGTTTGGGTAACAGGATGGATTTGATTTAAATCATCGTTTTTAAAGAGCAGCTGTCATCTCTGTCCCACAGTGCCTCCTCCTCTGACTCGATGTTGACTCACCGACAGTCCCATTCACTTTAATGGGAGGGCTGGTGATTTCAGCAGTGACACAACAAGGTGAGGGACGTGGCGGCAGCAGGTGAGTGGATACCCACGAACAGGTGCTGCCATGATGGATCTGAAATGACAGGTGCTCTTTAAATGTAAGGACTCAATCTTGCTGGTAGTTAGACTCTTTAATATTTGCAAACAAAGTGAAGGTTTACTATTGAGAATAATAAGCTGTCAGGTTAGTAAAACAGCGCTATTGGAACCGATTTTAGGTTAATCACACATAGTTGGAAAACAACTCAAATTATTATTTTTTAATTAAAACAATAACATTATATTACCTGCATTAATCATAGGTAGAGGCTCTTCATTAAAATATTCCCAAACTGTTTCTCTTTTACGGCCTGCTGCCATTTTGCTCTTCAAGGGAGGAATAAAGCACTTCAAGTTGTGTGCAGAAAGATCACAAGGTTTATTAGCTGCTTTCATTTTTAGTGCTTGCCCTTCCTCCTCACACTTAGAACCTGGTACAGATGCATTTATCTTCAAACAATCATACAGTTTGTAGTGTACCTAGATTTGCAAAATAATGGGATAAAGGAATATTCATGAACTTTGGCTTATCTCATGGTTACTGTGAAATTGTGTGAATGAATCAATGCAGTGCATGTTATCTCAGCTTGCAGAGCTTGGATTCATTGAATGAGTTTACCAAAAATATTGCAGAATGTACTCATGCTACATAACTAAGCTCCATTTCATGCTGAATAAACTAAATTATTAATGTAGCTTTAGATAGATATTTACTCCAAAAGCATTTTTTTAACATAAATGTGATTAAATACATTTTATCATAGATTTTTATCCACCCTGTTGGGTACAGTGTTGTATGACCACGCAATTGTCATTCAAAGTGTTACAGCGCTGAAAGCTGGAAATTGGCCTGTGCAGGAAGGGAGTGAAAATGCCTTTTTGTTGGAATGGTAACGTGAGCACCATAATGTCACTTTAACCACATGTTGTGTATGTGCTGCTCACATTAATGGGCCCTAGACTGCTTTATTTTACGATGTTGGCCCACTTATTTTGGCACATGTATCTAATGCTTGAAGTAGAACTGAACACTCATAAAGTTACCTGTAGTTCTAAAGTCTAAAGGATTTTTTACCTTAATGCATTCTCTACATTAAGGTAAAAACCTTGCACTGTCTTCTACACCCACTCCTCCCCCTAACACTTACCTGACTTAAACTTTGTTGAAGCACCTTTGCCATCAATTGCAGCCTCAAGTCTTTTTGCGTATGATGCTACAAGCTTGGCACACCTATTTTTTTGGCAGTTTCTCCCATTCTTTTTTGCAGGACCTCTCAAGCCCCATCAGGTTGATGGGGAGTGTTGGTGAACAGCCATTTTCAGATCTCTCCGGAGATGTTCAATCGGGTTCAGGTCTGGTCTCTGGCTGGACCACTCAAGGACATTCACATAGTTTTCCCATAGCCACTCCTTTGTTATCTTGGCTGTGTGCTTGGGGTCATTGTCCTTTTGGAAGATGAACCCTCGCCCCAATCTAAGGTCCAGAGAGCTCTGGAACAGATTTTCATCAAGGACATCTCTGTACATTGCTGCATTCATCTTTCCCTCGATCCTGACTAGTCTCCCAGTTACTGCCACTGAAAAATATTTCCACAGCATGATGCTGCCACCACCATGCTTTACTGTAGCAATGTTATTGGCCTGGGGATGAGCAGTGCCTGGTGTCCTCCAGAGATGATGCTTGCCATTCAGGCCAAAGAGTTTAATCTTTCTTCAGACCAGAGATTATTGTTTCTCATGATCTGAGAGTCCTTCAGGTGCCTTTTGGAAAACTCGGGTGGGTTGTTAGGTGCCTTTTACTGAGGAGTGGCTTCTGTCTGGCCACTACCATACAGGTCTGATTGGTGGAGTGCTGCAGAGATGGTTGTTCTTCTGGAAGGTTCTCCTCTTGCCACAGAGAAATGCTGGAGCTCTGTCACTTCTCCAACGAATCCCCGATCACTCAGTTTGGCTGTGCAGCTCATTCTAGGAAGAGTTCTGGTGGTTCCAAACTATTTCCATTTACGGATGATGTGCTCGTTGTGACCTTCAATGCTGCAGAATTTTTTCTGTACCCTTCCCCAGATCTGTGCCTCGATACAATCCTGTCTCAGAGGTCTACAGACAATATCTTGGACTTCATGGCTTGGTTTGTGCTCTGACATGCACTGTTAACTGTGGGACCTTAAATAGCCTTTCCAAATCATGTAAATCAACTGAATTAACCACAGGTGGACGCCAATCAAGTTTTAGAACCATCTCAAGGATAATCCATGGAAACAGGATGCACCTGAGCTCCATTTTGGGTGTCTTGGCAAAGGCTGTGAATACTTCTGTACATGTGTTTCTTTCATATCTTTTTTTTATTTTTAATACATTTGCAAAGATTTCAAACAAACGTATTTCACATTGTCATTATGGGGTATTGTTTGTAGAATTTTGAGGAAAATAATGAATTGAATCCATTTTGGAATAAGGCTGTAACATAACAAAATGTGGAAAAGGTGAAGTGCTGTGAATACTTTCCAGATGTACTGTAAATATAAACCTGTTTATTATTTTAATAATTAAAAAAAAAAATAGACTTTAAAATCACTTCAGCTCTATTTCATGTTCTGTTTCCCTGCATTGTGCACATCCTGTGCACTCTGTGAGCTTCCAGTTGATGAGTGCGCTCTATAGGTGCCTAAAAACTGTGCATTGGCAAAGCTACTTGCAGTACAACTCAGGGGTGCACCCGAACAGGTGGTAACACTGCAGCTGAACTGTAGTAAGCATTGTCACCCTAAGCAAGCAAAGGCCTGTGGTTACACTTTACACAAATGAAAAATCTGGATTGCTGCACTCCACTTGTTCCTCAGAGCAACACTTTCTTTGTTCAGAAACAGTCCATAAAAGCAGCTTAATGGTTCAAAAGTATACACAGGAGGGGGAGAGGGAAAGAAAGACAAGTGACGCACGTTTCAGGTCTGGAAGAAGCACACCAAGTGTGAAAAGTGCGTCACTTCTCTCTCTCTCTCCCGTCTGTACTTTTTGTACCCTTTAAGCTGCTTTTTTTGTTGGACTGTTTCAAAGAAAGTGTTTCTCTGAGTAACAAGAGTACAGCCATCTGAATTTTTAATTTGCACATGTACAGTGGCGCGTTGGCCTAGCACCCCTTCTGTGTCTGAAAAGTGAATGTTAATTGCCAACTTACCTTGAGCAGCGGTAGAAGCTCATGTGGATACACCTTGGTAGCATAATTCATTTGAAAGAGGGGACATAAACAAAATATTCCTTTTTATGTAAGGTTTAGGTACACTTAAATATTATACTTTCCTATGAATTGTTCATTCTCCTTTTTTTTAACCACTAACCCACCGCCCACCGTCATATGACGACGGGACGAGGCTTCTGTTGTTCTGGGAGGACGTCATATGACGTCCTCGCCCTCCCGAGCCACTAGGGGGCGCGCGCCCGCTGCGTCGCTCGGGACCCGGTGCGCGTGCCCGGCGGCTGCGATGTCCGCCGAGGCACCCGCGATTGCCGGGTAACAGAGCAGGAGCGTGGATCTGTGCATGTAAACACAGATCCACGTCCTGTCAGAGAGGAGAGGAGACCGATGGCGTGTCCCTTGTACATAGGGACACCGATCGGTCCCCTCCCCCCACAGTTAGAATCACCTCCTTAGGTCATACATTAACCCCTCGAGCGCCCCCTAGTGTTAACCCCTTCCCTGCCAGTCACATTTACACAGTAATCAATGCAATTTTATAGCATTGATCGCTGTATAAATGTGAATGGTCCCAAAAATGTGTCAAAAGTGTCCGATGTGTCCGCCGCAATATCGCAGTCACAATAAAAATCGCAGATCGCTGCCATTACTAGTAAAAAATAAATAAATAATAAAAATGCTATAAATCTATCCCCTATTTTGTAGACGCTATAACTTTTGTGCAAACCAGTCAATATACGCTTATCGCAATTTTTTTTTACCAAAAATATGTAGAAGAATACATAATGGCCTAAACTGAGGAAAACATTTGTTAAAAAAAAAAAAATTGGATATTTATTATAGCAAAAAGTAAAAAATATTGTGTTTTTTCAAAATTGTCCCTCTTCTTTTGTTTATAGCGCAAAAAGTAAAAAACACAGAGGTGATCAAATACCACCAAAAGAAAGCTCTATTTGTGGGAAAAAAATGATAAAAATTTCATTAGGGTGCAGTGTAACATGACCGCGCAATTGTCATTCAAAGTGCGACAGCGCTGAAAACTGAAAAATGGCTTGGGCAGGAAGGGGGTGAAAGTGCCCTGTATTGAGGTGGTTAAAGTATGTGCCAGAATTGCATGAATATAAACTGTTCCCATCTCGTATTGTATTTTCAGTGTATGCATACATTTTTATTGAAAAACAAAAATAGAGCTATTCTGCACTGCTCTCTGACGGCACATCTCCTAACTTCCCTCAGTTCTGGCACTCTAGCCTGTATCAAACTGATCAGCATTTAATAGTTCCAGGAGTGTTGGATGCCTGTGTCCCAAACCCCCCCACCACACTTGGCTTTCTTCCTCTATCACCTACACCAGTGGTTCTCGACCTCATTCCTCAAGTACCCACAACGGGCCATGTTTGCAGGTTTTCCTTTATCTTGAACAGGTGCTTTAAATCTGAGTCAATGGCTTGATATTTTGGACAGCTATCTGAGGATCTGAGCGGGCTTGTCGTGTGAAAGGGGCCTTAGGGTGTACTTACCCTTTAACCACTTGACGACCGCCTCACGCCGATTTACGTTGGCAAGGTGGCACGGACAGGCAAAATCACGTACATGTACGTGATTTGCCTTCCGCGGGTGGGGGGTCCAATCGGACCCCCCCCCCCCCCCCCCGGTGCCCGAGGCGGTCGTCTTTTCTCCCACGGCGATCGGAGATGAGGGGGGAGGCCATCCGTTCGTGGCCCCCCCCTCGCGATCGCCGCCGGCCAATGAGAACATTCCTTTGCTGCTGTATGCTAAACAGCAGCAAAGGAAATGATGTCATCTCTCCTCGGCTCGGTAATTTCCGTTCCGGCCCGAGGAGAGAAGACAAGTGAGTGAGTGCACAACACACACACACACAGTAGAACATGCCAGGCACACAAAACACCCCGATCCCCCCCCCGATCGCCCCCCCGATCCCCCCCAATCACTCCCCCCCCCCGTCACAAACTGACACCAGCAGTTTTTTTTTTTTTTCTGATTACTGTATTGGTGTCAGTTTGTGACAGTTACAGTGTTGGGACAGTTACTGTTACCCCCCTTTAGGTCTAGGATACCCCCCTAATAAAGTTTTAACCCCTTGATCACCCCCTGTCACCAGTGTCACTAAGCGATCATTTTTCTGATCGCTGTATTAGTGTCGCTGGTGACGCTAGTTAGTGAGGTAAATATTTAGGTTCGCCGTCAGCATTTTATAGCGACAGGGACCCCTATATACTACCTAATAAATGTTTTAACCCCTTGATTGCCCCCTAGTTAACCCTTTCACCACTGATCACCGTATAACTGTTACGGGTGACGCTGGTTAGTTTGTTTATTTTTTATAGTGTCAGGGCACCCGCCGTTTATTACCGAATAAAGGTTTAGCCCCCCGGTCGCCCGGCGGTGATATGCGTCGCCCCAGGCAGCGTCAGATTAGCGCCAGTACCGCTAACACCCACGCACGCAGCATACGCCTCCCTTAGTGGTATAGTATCTGAACGGATCAATATCTGATCTGATCAGATCTATACTAGCGTCCCCAGCAGTTTAGGGTTCCCAAAAACGCAGTGTTAGTGGGATCAGCCCAGATACCTGCTAGCACCTGCGTTTTGTCCCTCCGCCCTGCCCACCCAAGTGCAGTATCGATCGATCACTGTCACTTACAAAACACTAAACACATAACTGCAGCGTTCGCAGAGTCAGGCCTGATCCCTGCGATCGCTAACAGTTTTTTTGGTAGCATTTTGGTGAGCTGGCAAGCACCAGCCCCAGGCTGCGCCAGATTAGCGCCAGTACCACTGACACCCACGCACGTACCATACACCTCCCTTAGTGGTATAGTATCTGAACGGATCAATATCTGGTCCGATCAGATCTATACTAGCGTCCCCAGCAGTTTAGGGTTCCCAAAAACGCAGTGTTAGCGGGATCAGCCCAAATACCTGCTAGCACCTGCGTTGTGCCCCTCCGCCCGGCCCAGCCCAGCCCACCCAAGTGCAGTATCGATCGATCACTGTCACTTACAAGGCACTAAACGCATAACTGCAGCGTTTGCAGAGTCAGGCCTGATCCCTGCGATCGCTAACAGTTTTTTTGGAAGCTTTTTATTGAACTGGCAAGCACCAGCGGCCTAGTACACCCCGGTCGTAGTCAAACCAGCGCTGCAGTAACACTTGGTGACGTGGCGAGTCCCATAAGTGCAGTTCAAGCTGGTGAGGTGGCAAGCACAAATAGTGTCCCGCTGCCACCAAGAAGACAAACACAGGCCCGTCGTGCCCATAGTGCCCTTCCTGCTGCATTCGCCAATCCTAATTGGGAACACACCGCTTCTGCAGCGCCCGTACTTCCCCCATTCACATCCCCAACCAAATGCAGTCGGCTGCATGAGAGGCATTTTTATGTCCTCCCGAGTACCCCTACCCAACGAACCCCCAAAAAAGATGTCGTGTCTGCAGCAAGCGCGGATATAGGCGTGACACCCGCTATTATTGTCCCTCCTGTCCTGACAATCCTGGTCTTTGCATTGGTGAATGTTTTGAACGCTACCATGCACTAGTTATTAGCGTAGGGTACAGCATTGCACAGACTAGGCACACTTTCACAGGGTCTCCCAAGATGCCATCGCATTTTGAGAGACCCGAACCTGGAACCGGTTACAGTTATAAAAGTTAGTTACAAAAAAAGTGTAAAAAAAAAAAAAAAATATATATATATATATATATATATATATATATATATATATATATATATATATATATATATATATATATATATATATATATATATATATATATATATATATATAAAATAAAAAACACCGTCTTCCGTGTTTTTCTCTGGCTCTCCTGTCTCAACAGGGAACCTGAGAATGCAGCCGGTGATTCAGCCAGCTGACCATAGAGCTGATCAGAGACCAGAGTGGCTCCAAACATCTCTATGGCCTAAGAAACCGGAAGCTACGATCATTTTATGACTTAGATTTCGCCGGATGTAAATAGCGCCATTGGGAAATTGGGGAAGCATTTTATCACACCGATCTTGGTGTCATCAGATGCTTTGAGGGCAGAGGAGAGATCTAGGGTCTAATAGACCCCAATTTTTTCAAAAAAGAGTACCTGTCACTACCTATTGCTATCATAGGGGATATTTGCATTCCCCGAGATAACAATAAAAATGATTAAAAAAAAAAAAAAAAAATGAAAGGAACAGTTTAAAAATAAGATAAAAAAGCAAAAAAATAATAAAGAAAAAAAAAAAAAGCACCCCTGTCGCCCCCTGCTCTCGCGCTAAGGCGAACGCAAACGGCGGTCTGTCGTCAAACGTAAACAGCAATTGCACCATGCATGTGAGGTATCGCCGCGAAGGTCAGATCGAGGGCAGTAATTTTTGCAGTAGACCTCCTCTGTAAATCTAAAGTGGTAACCTGTAAAGGCTTTTAAAGGCTTTTAAAAATGCATTTATTTTGTTGCCACTGCACGTTTGTGCGCAATTTTAAAGCATGTCATGTTTGGTATCCATGTACTCGGCCTAAGATCATCTTTTTTATTTCATCAAACATTTGGGCAATATAGTGTGTTTTAGTGCATTAAAATTTAAAAAAGTGTGTTTTTCCCCCAAAAAATGCGTTTGAAAAATCGCTGCGCAAATACTGTGTGAAAAAAAAAAATGAAACACCCACCATTTTAATCTGTAGGGCATTTGCTTTAAAAAAATATATAATGTTTGGGGGTTCAAAGTAATTTTTTTGCAAAAAAAAATAACTTTTTCATGTAAACAATGAGTGTCAGAAAGGGCTTTGTCTTCAAGTGGTTAGAAGAGTGGGTGATGTGTGACATAAGCTTCTAAATGTTGTGCATAAAATGCCAGGACAGTTCAAAACCCCCCCAAATGACCCCGTTTTGGAAAGTAGACACCCCAAGCTATTTGCTGAGAGGCATGTCGAGTCCATGGAATATTTTATATTGCGACACAAGTTGCGGGAAAGAGACAAATTTTTTTTTTTTTTTTTTTTTTTTTTTTTTTGCACAAAGTTGTCACTAAATGATATATTGCTCAAACATGCCATGGGAATATGTGAAATTACACCCCAAAATACATTCTGCTGCTTCTCCTGAGTACGGGGATACCACATGTGTGAGACTTTTTGGGAGCCTAGCCGCGTACGGGACCCCGAAAACCAAGCACCGCCTTCAGGATTTCTAAGGGCGTGAATTTTTGATTTCACTCTTCACTGCCTATCACAGTTTCAGAGGCCATGGAAAGCCCAGGTGGCACAAAACCCCCCAAAATGACCCCATTTTGGAAAGTAGACACCCAAAGCTATTTGCTGAGAGGTATAGTGAGTATTTTGCAGACCTCACTTTTTGTCACAAAGTTTTGAAAATTGAAAAAAGAAAAAAAAAAAAGTTTTTTCTTGTCTTTCTTCATTTTCAAAAACAAATGAGAGCTGCAAAATACTCACCATGCCTCTCAGCAAATAGCTTGGGGTGTCTACTTTCCAAAATTGGGTCATTTGGGGGGGGGAGTTTGTGCCACCTGGGCATTCCATGGCCTCCGAAACTGTGATAGGCAGTGAAGAGTGAAATCAAAAATTTTCACCCTTGGAAATCCTGAAGGCGGTGCTTGGTTTTCGGGGCCCCGTACGCGGCTAGGCTCCCAAAAAGTCCCACACATGTGGTATCCCCATACTCAGGAGAAGCAGCTAAATGTATTTTGGGGTGCAATTCCACATATGCCCATGCCCTGTGTGAGCAATATATCATTTAGTGACAACTTTGTGCAAAAAAAAAAAAAAAAAAGTGTCACTTTCCCGCAACTTGTGTCAAAATATAAAATATTCCATGGACTCGACATGCCTCTCAGCAAATAGCTTGGGGTGTCTACTTTCCAAAATGGGGTCATTTGGGGGGGGGGGGGGGTTTGTGCCACCTGGGCATTCCATGGCCTCTGAAACTGTGATAGGCAGTGAAGAGTGAAATAAAAAATTTACACCCTTAGAAATCCTGAAGGCGGTGCTTGGTTTTCGGGGCCCCGTACGCGGCTAAGCTCCCAAAAAGTCCCACACATGTGGTATCCCCATACTCAGGAGAAGCAGCTGAATGTATTTTGGGGTGCAATTCCACATAGGCCCATGGCCTGTGTGAGCAATATATCATTTAGTGACAACTTTTTGTAAATATTTTTTTTTTTTTTTTTGTCATTATTCAATCACTTGGGACAAAAAAAATAAATATTCAATGGGTTCAACATGCCTCTCAGCAATTTCCTTGGGGTGTCTACTTTCCAAAATAGGGTCATTTGGGGGGGGGTTTGTACTGCCCTGCCATTTTAGCACCTCAAGAAATGACATAGGCAGTCATAAACTAAAAGCTGTGTAAATTACAGAAAATGTACCCTAGTTTGTAGACGCTATAACTTTTGCGCAAACCAATAAATATATGCTTATTGACATTTTTTTTTACCAAAGACATGTGGCCGAATACATTTTGGCCTAAATGTATGACTAAAATTTAGTTTATTGGATTTTTTTTATAACAAAAAGTAGAAAATATAATTTTTTTTCAAAATTTTCGGTCTTTTTCCGTTTATAGCGCAAAAAATAAAAACTGCAGAGGTGATCAAATACCATCAAAAGAAAGCTCTATTTGTGGGAAGAAAAGGACGCAAATTTCGTTTGGGTACAGCATTGCATGACCGCGCAATTAGCAGTTAAAGCGACGCAGTGCCAAATTGGAAAAAGACCTCTGGTCCTTAGGCAGCATAATGGTCCGGGGCTCAAGTGGTTAAAGGGTTACTAAACCCTTGTGTGTGTGGTGTTGTTTTTTTTTTTTTTTTTTTATGACAAACATGTCACTGTGCAGTTAGTCTTGCACAGAGTGGCCCCGATCCTCCTCCTTCTGGGGTCCCCCAGAGGCGCTAGTAGCTCCTCCCCGCATCGGGAAACCTCCTAATACAAGCACTCTCCTTGGGGGTACAGAAAGCTGGACTCGGGTCCCGGCTCCTGGCACCCGTGTCATTGGATTTGATTGACAGCAGCGGGAGCCAATGGCTGTGCTGCTATCAATCTATCCAATCAAGAGCCGGGACCCCGGCCAGAGAGGGTGTGCGCATCTCCGGTGTGGGAACGAACCGGCTCGGGTGAGTAAAATGGGGGGCTGCTCAGTGACAGAAGCTTTTTCATCTTAATGCATAGGATACATTAACCACTTCAGCCCCGGCAGATTTTACCCCCTTCCTGAGCAGATTTTTTGCCATTCGGCACTGCGTTGCTTTAACACAGTCGTGCCACATTGTACCTAAACAAAATTGACGTTCGTTCTTTTTTTCCCACAAATAAAGCTTTCTTTTGGTGGTATTTGGTCACCTCTGCAGTTTTATTTTTTGCGGTATAAAGAAAAACAGAGCAACAATTTTGGAAAAAATAACAATATTTTTTACTTTTTGCTATAATAAATATCCCCCCCAAAAAAATAAAACAATCAAATTTCTTTCTCAGCTTAGGCTTATATGATTTTTTTTTTTTTACCAAAAATATGTAGAAGAATATATAAGTGTATATTCATTGGTTTGCGCAAAAGTTATAGCGTCTACAAAATAGGGGATAGATTTATGGCATTTTTATTATAATTATTATTTTTTTTTAATTAGTAATGGCGGTGATCTGCGTTTTTTTTTTTTTTTTTTTATTGGAATTGCGGCGGACAGATCGGACACTTTTGGCACTATTTTGGGACTCTTGACATTTATACAGCGATCAGAGCTAAAAATAGCCACTGATTACTGTTTAAATGTCACCAGCAGTGAAGGGGTTAAACGGGGAGATCAAGGAGTTAAATGTGTTCCCTCAGAGTGTTATAACTGTAGGGGGGGTGGGGTGGGCTACCTAGGACATGACAGAGATCACTGCTCCCTATCACTGGGAGCAGTAGATCCCTGTCATGTCACAGGCAGAACAGTTAAATGCCTTGCTTACATTTCCCCATTCTGCCTCTCCTTGTCACGATCACGGGCCACCGGCGGATGTAGTCCGCATGACCCGCAGCTCACAGCGGTGTGCACACTCCCGCTAGCCCGGGATTACGAAGGGACGTATGGGTACGCCCTTTTGCGCACCCGTGCCATTCTGCCGACGTACATCGGCGTGCGGCAGTCAGGAGGCGGTTAAGGTGAAAAAACACGAGGGTTTACAACCCCTTTTAAGGTTTGAACATGTACTACAGACACAGATTTAGCCGTTGTGATGTACTGTAGAATGTCTCTTATAAATAAAACAAAGTTTCATAAACAAAAATATTGCTTTTTGACAAACGGAAGTGCAAAAAAAAAAAAAAAAAAAAGTAAACTCTGTTGGCTGTAATGCCATTTCACATATTACCTGAATATATTTACCAACATTAAATATTAAGAAAAAAAGTAAGAAAAGCCTTTCTTTTTTTTTTTTTCCCCTACTTATTCTTATGTGGTAGTGCAGTGTAAATTTTGACATCAAGTTTCTATTTAGTGTTATTCCATATTTTAGTCATCTGAATGGTTTTAGTTGTATTAGGGCCGGTTCACACTGGTGTGATGTCAGAGATTAGATGTGATTCGCCCCGCACTGCAGTGAAAATTACATGTGATCTCTGTGCGATGCGATTTCAGCCATAAAGATCGTATGACTGAATTTGCATCAAACTCGCACAGGACCCTTTTTTTTTTTTGTCTGCAGTAGAATCGGATCGCATGGGTGTGATCCGATTCCTGTCCGAGTTTTCAGATCGCACTGCGATATGCGAACTGATTTGGAGGTGTCATTAACTTTTACCTGACACTCCCAGAAGTTCGCATAGGGCATTGTGAACTGCCCCTGGGAGACATGCGATACGGGAACCTGCAGTGGATTCGCAGCAGTGTGAACCGGCCCTTACAGTCAACTAAAATAGTGTTAATTTGTTCAATGAAAATATTTTCGTAGACAAAATTTACACTTCTCCACAGGGCGAGATCATTGTTTAAAGTTTGAGTTCTGAATATAAAAGTCTTCTTGCTTGCAGTAGTATCTTTTATGTGACCTTCCTGTTGGAACAGAGTGTGTTTGAAAAAACAGAATTATGCCAGGAAATGTTCATAGAGCCTCCTCTCTTTATTGACTAAGGGATAAAAATGGAACTCTTAGGAGACCTCAAGTCACAGCACATCAGCGGCCAGCCATGAGTTCTCTGGCTCCAAAGTCACTTCTCTGACTTAAGGTCAGGTCTGTAGGGACTACATTGCACAGTGTTCGGTGTAGTATGTTTACATTTTGTCAGGTTGGCCTTTGCAGAATTGCACCATGCTGTAAAATGTACTTATTCTGAATAAATCATCCCTGTTTTGGATCTGCAAAGCTTTTCCTCCTAGAAATGTCTGCACCTAATGCCCATTCGTATTTTTATTTTTCAGCATATTAAATTAAATCTGTTAGATATCCTAATATACAGGTTACTTTTATCTTATCTTTCTACGTCCTCCATTCCAGCTGCAGCCTTTTTTCCTCCTTGTTATTATCTCTTTGTGCCATTGGCATTTTGCATTATTTACACCACAGAGTGATTTAGGGGGGGGGGGGGGATATTTGTGCCATACAGCGCGGCAGTGTAAAACAAGAGTAGTGAGACACATTGTATAACGGATTTCTTATACAATGACTGTTTCATTTATATATTTTTTTGCTTGCTGCAGAAGTTGCCCTGTGACGTTCTAACACACTCTGACCCTATGCAGGATCAGCACACCTATGGCAGTATTGTAGTTTCCAGTTCCTGGGAAAGAGGAGCACTGCCCATTTACAAAGCGGCACTGTCATTTGGTAGGAAAGTTTTTTTAATTGCTTTGCAGATATAGGCAAATGGGATATAAGGAACTTTTCACAAGGTATGCTTATTTTTTGTGTACATATTTTCAAAGGGAACCGCTCATAGTATAAATATGGATTTGTCATTGTTGTGGATACTCTTGACCTGTCATGCTTCTCTTCTTCATTACTTGTGGAGATCAAGGTCCTGAGTTCCAGGTAGATGACTGCAGCTGAGAGAGTGAATTAGCATAAACAGGGAGCCTATACACACCAGGGAACGACACATGTGCTCTAGTCTGATGGTGCCTGTAGTGGGAATTAAACTATGCAGCAAGGTGCTTACCTTTCAGTGCTTAACTTTTTGACGTGTCAGAGGTTATGTGTATGTAAGCAATAAGTGTCATATACAGTATTTTTCAGACCATAAGGCGCACTTAAAATCCTTTAATTTTCTCAAAAATCAACAGTGCGCCTTAAAATGCGGTGCGTCTAATGTATGCATTAATTCTGGTTGTGCTTTCTGACCTAGAACCGATTTTATGTGGTACACGGTGCTCAAAAATCTGTCAAAATGTTTTAGCACGGCCTTGGTAAGCTACAAAGCTGCACTGCTTCATGGATTAAGCATTACGGCCATCGTAGTCAGGAGCCTCGCTGAGTAATATGATCTGTGCTTCAACATTAAGGTGTGTGCATTCCGCTGCCCCAAAATGGCTCCTGTTAAGAGACATGCTTACGAAGCGGATTTCAATCTCAACGCTATCAGTCACGCAGTATAACATGGAAATGGAGCAGCTGCAAGAGACATTCAGCATTAATCAATGGTACGGAAGTGGAGGAAGCAAGAAGACGTCCTGCGCCAGGTAAAGAAAACCAAACTGAGTTTCCAAGGGAACAAAGCGAGATGGCCACAGTTGGAGGACAAAATTGAACAATGAGTTATTGAACAGAGAACCGCAGGTAGAAGCATCTCTACTGTCTCTATTCAACTCAAAGTAGCAGCGATGGCACGCGACATGGAGATCAACGACTTTCAAGGAGGTCCTTCTTGGTGCTTCCGATTTGTGAAAAGGCGTAATCTCTCCATCCGCACAAGAACTACTATCTTGCAGCAACTGCCAAAGGATTACGAAGAAAAGCTGGCCATTTTCCGCACCTACTGCACAAACAAGATCAATGAAATGAAGATCGGGCCAGAACACATCACCAACATGGACGAGGTCCCACTCACCTTTGAGATCTCCGTAAACCATACTGTCGAGAAAACAGGGACCAGTACGGTGTCTATACGCACCACAGGAAACGAGAAGTCATCCTTCACTGTAGTTCTCGGTTGCCAGGCTAATGGCCAGAAACTACCACCCATGGTCATTTTCGAGAGGAAGACTTTGCCAAAAGAAAAGTTTCCAGTTGGCGTCATCAAGGCTAACCCAAAGGGCTGGATGGACGAGGAGAAGATGTGTGAGTGGCTGAGAGAGATTTACGTCAAGAAACCGGATGGCTTTTTCCACAAATCTCCGTCCCTATTGATCTGTGACTCCATGCGCGCCCATCTGACCAATACTGTCAAAGCCCAAGTGAAGAAAACTAATTTGGAGCTTGCCATCATTCCGGGTGGATTAACCAAAGAACTCCAGTCGCTAGATATTGGTGTCAACAGGTCGTTTAAAGTTAAATTGCAAGCTGCGTGGGAGCATTGGATGACAGAAGGCGAACACATATTCACCAAGACAGGGAGGCAACGCCGGGCGAGTTACGCCACTATCTGCCAGTGGATCGTGGATGCCTGGGTGAAGGTTGTCTCCAGTGTCATCCGAGCTTTCAGGAAAGCCGGAATCATCACTGAACAGCTAAGTAACAGCAACGAGACTGACTCGGATAATGATGAGAGGGATCCGGGCATGCTTGATGCCGAAATCGCCCAACTTTTAAACTCAGACACTGAAGATGAAGAATTTGATGGATTTGAAGTAGACACTGAAGATGAAGAATTTGGTGGATCTGTGGTAGAAGACACTGAAGATGAAGAATTTGATGGATTTGTGGTAGAAGACACTGAAGATGAAGAATTTGATGGATTTGTGGTAGAAGAATAAACTGAAAAAGTGAGTGTGTTTTGTATTTTATGTGTTACAACTGAACAATGTTGAGAGTTATTGTGAAAGAGTTGAATAAAGTTTGACTTATCAGAGTTTTGTTTCATTTAATGCGCCTTATAATCCGGTGCACTTTATGTATGAAAATAAACCCATTAGCAGTCGATCATTGATATTGCGCCTTATAACCCGGTGCGCCTTATGGTCCGCAAAATACGGTACTCACCTAAACGGAGGCTTTCTTGATCATTGCTGTGCAGCCTGCCAGTCACCACAAAGCCACTTCTTTATAATTATTCTAGCCTGTCAGTTAAGCCCTACCCCACAAGTACACACTGCAAAGACAGTCTGTGACCCTGTTCATGGGCTTTTTATTGAAATTATCTAAGGGCTTGTTTACACCAGTGGCTGCATTGCAGCTGGTGTGCGGTGTGTTCTGGTCAGACCAGCACAGTGCACCGGTACTGACGCATTTCACTGTTCACTTTGTTTTTTTTTAAACAAATTTAATTAAAATGTCAAACAGTGACAATTCATACATTTCTATCAGCTGGCATGCTGTGACCCACGCTCTGAAAAAAAGTACTGAAAGCAGCGCTTTTTTTTTTTTTTTTTTTTTTTTAGTGCACACCGCCCGCGCACCACTGCAACACAGTGGTATGAACCAGCCACACTGGAGGCGCCAGGCGTTTTGCGATTGAGGTGCGTGGGACTGCGTGAATAGTCACCCAATGCAGTCCCACTGCACTTGGTTTTAATGGACCCTCAAAGATCATTTCAGGTGGCATTCTTTCTTCTATTATGTCGGAGGTCTTTGGATTGATTCTCTACATCTAACTAAACAGTGTTTTTTCCTTTGTTCTAGGTCCTGTCGTTTACATGCTGGATCTTGCAGACAGACTGATCTCCAAAGCATGCCCTTTTGCTGCAGCTGGAATAATGGTGGGATCTATATATTGGACAGCCGTCACATATGGAGCAGTGACTGTAATGCAGGCAAGTCAAATTATTACCCATGACATCTCATTGAGGCTCTTCTAACAACCAATTGAGCATCTGCTGACACATTAATTTTTTTTTAAAATCTATTTATACTGCCAACTGGAATCGTCAATAGATGCTTAAAGTGGGGTTCCACCCAAAAAAAAAAAAAAAAAACTACATGAAAAATCCTAAAAAATAATACAAAAAAACATTTGGATATTTTTTTTTTTTACTTGCCTCTAAATGCCTGTTGCTAGGGGGTCCCTCGTAGTCTGCCTCTTCCAGTGCCTGGGCTGGTGACATCACTTCCCCCTCGGCACAGAAAGGGCTCAGCTCTGCTCCCTCCCTCCTGTCAATCATCTGGGACCCATTACAGGTCCCAGGTGACTGAGCGGCCAATCACGGCACGCAGCGCCGCTCGCGCATGCGCAGTGGGTGCCAGGCTGTGAAGCCACAGCCCGGCGCCCACAGTTGCAATGCCGGCGCCGCTGAACGGAGGGGGGAGACGAGTGGGGCTTCGATCCCCCGCATCGCTGGACCCTGGGACAGGTAAGTGTCCAATTAAAAGTCAGCAGCTGCAGTATTTGTAGCTGCTGACTTTTAATTTTTTTTTTTTTTTTTTGACTGGAACTTCTCTTTAATAATTGTTTGCAATAGAACTATGTTTATAGTGTGTGTGTGTGTGTGTGTGTGTGTGTGTGTATATGTATGCATCTCACAAAAGTGAGTACACCCCTCATATTTTTGTAAATCTTTTATTATGTCTTTTCATGTGACAACACTGAAGAAATGACACTTTTCTACAATGTAGCATGTTCAATGCTCAATTTGAGGGGGACAGAAAATTTACACTGTTATACAAGCTGTACATTTATTACTTTACATTGTAGCAAAGTGCAATTTCTTCAGTGTTGTCACATGAAAAGATAGAATAATATATTTTCAAAATTTTGAGGGGTGTACTCACTATCGTGAAATACTGTGTGTGTGTGTGTGTGTGTGTGTGTGTGTGTATGTATGTATGTATGTATGTATATATGTGTGTGTGTGTATATATATGTGTGTGTGTGTGTGTATATATATATATTATGTGTGTGTCATTAAACATGTGCTCCGCCAACACAGCCACTTCATTAATTCAGTTAAAGCGGTGTTCCACACAAAAATGGAACTTTCGCACGGCAGGTGACCCCCTGACATGCCACATTTGGCATGTAATTTTTTTGGGGGGGGGGGGCGGATACCCAGCTCCCACTTTCTCCCGGCGCACTGTGGCACCGGAAGGGAGATCACCTCACCCCCCTCCCTCTTAGTAATCATCTGGGACACATTGCAGGTCCCAGATGATTGTCCGGCTGTGAAGCCACAGCGGGGTGCCCACAGTTAAAAATGCCGGCGCTGCAGAGAGGAGGAGGAGACGAGTGGGGCTTTGTTCCCCCGCATCGCTGGACCGTGGATAGGCAAGTGTCCGATTTATTAAAAGTCAGCAGCTGCAGTATTTTAATTTTTTTTTTTTTTTTTTTAAGCGGAACTCCGCTTTAATACCATTGCACAGAACAGGTAAGTATATCATGTTTTGTTTTTATTTTAAAATAATAGCTTTACAGTCACTTTAATAGTTCAATTTAGTTATTTGCATGTCGGTCTTCCTAGCACAAATTCAGAAATAAAGGATTTGCTCCAAAGTTAAAGGTATTGAGTGGAGCAATGCAGATCATGCCTTTTATACACCAGTGGAAAACTGTGTCTAGAATGGTTCTTTATTATAACACTGATCTAACCTTTATTTTTGCCAGTTGTTGACCCCATGGGTGTAATTAACAAAGGGTGGTGCAGGCATAAAGCCTGTGCCATTTTTTTATTTTAAGGAGAAAATTGGGCAAATCTTAAGTGTAATCTACAAAGAGGAGTAGCCCCCTTTTGTTAAAGTGGTTGTAAACCCACACAAAAAAAACTGCATGACAAAGGCATAATGAGCTAGTATGCATAGCATTCTAGCTCATTATGAATTACTTACCTTAGATCGAAGACCCCGCTCCGGCCGGCGACATCGTTTCCGGAGTTACTTCCGGGTATCGCGGCTCCGGTGCTGTGATTGGCCGGAGCCACGATGACGTCACTCCCGCGCATGCACGTGGGAGCCGCTGGTAACGGCACACTAACTGAAGCAACGGCAACAATGACGTTGGCATATGCAGGTACAGGGGTTATCTCCTAAACCAAGTAGGTTTAGGAGATATCTGGGGTAGCTACAGGTAAGCCTTATTATTGTAGGCTTACCTGTAGCAAAAAGTGGTTGTAAAGGGTTTACAACTACTTTTAATTAGGAATGATTTGCTCTGTTTTCTGTGCTGTGTCTGCTGCAGACTCTGCATACAGAGCAGGGTGGCTGCAGCTGCTTCTCCAGCTCCCTCCCCTTCGTTCATCTAAGAGAAGGACTGTTAATTCTGTGTTTGCCAGGGATAGCATAATGGCATTTTTTTCAGAGAAAGGAGCTTTGTCTGTCTATATGAAGGCTTCGCTTGTGCAGTGTTCATACTGCACAGACAGAAATCTGTGAGCTGTCTGCAGACAGCTCACATCTCATTTGCCCTGTCCAATCAGGAGGGCATCTGCGACAGTTTCATGTATTGAAAACGGCCACAATCACTTAAATTAAATGAAGACCCAATTTCACTCTGAACACTAGCATGAGTGGCGCAGATAGACCTGAAACCAGGTCCATTTGTCAAAGTGGTCATGCCATTAGCTTTGCCAATTCCCTAGCATGTGTCCTGTGATGGGTAGGGCTTGGGGGGTCAAGGAAACCATACAACCTGTTTTTGCTTTTTCTTTTTTAAATTTTTTTTTTTTTGTAAGTTGGTTTTATTGCAAATGGAAGTTTAAATTGCAAGTTAATAAAGTCCCTATTTGATGTGACAGCAGTTGTGTGCCTAGGCCAGCTCTCTATTGTGTGTGTCATTAAGGAGCTTTTCTTAAATAAGATGCATTTTAATTACCAGTATCAAGATGTTACCAGCCGTTGCCCCACAAAATCGCAGGAATGTAGCAAGCAATGTGTGTAAAATCCCAGCAGTATCATTAGCTACTCCTTTATTTGTTCTCTTAGGATATAATCAGTAGATGAGAATTTACATCTGTGTGCATGCAGCTGCGCCACTCTGCTACCATTCTATGCTGCTGCCCTTTCTGCTAGGAAAGAAAAGTAGATACAAAGACAAACCCTCTGGCTGCCAGTAAAGCTAAAGAAATGATGCTGCTTTTTGGTGAAAACCGTTTTGATAGTTCTTGTAGCTTCCAACATCTTCTGCAACACCTTACAGAAAACCTTAGACTATTCATAGCATGTCTGCCCTGGAGAAGTTTTCAAGCTAATGCCCCTGCCAAGCATAAAGACTATTTGCAAATTTGGAGAGAAGTGGTTTAACTTTCCTATGTGTTTTGATGTGTAGGAGGACAGCAGAAAACCTACAGTGCCTTGAAAAAGTATTCATACCCCTTGAAATTTTCTACATTTTGCCATGTTACAACCAAAAACTTAAATGTATTTTATTGAGATTTTATGTGATAGACCAACACAAAATGGCACATAATTGTGAAGTGGAAGGAAAATGATAATGGTTTTCAATTTTTTTTACAAATAACTGAAAAGTGTGGCATGCTTTTGTGTTCCGCCCCCTTTACTCTCATAACCCTAACTAAAATCTAGTAGAACCAATTGCCTTCAGAAGTCACATAATTAGTAAATAGAGTCTACCTGTGTGTAATTTAATCTCCCTATAAATAGAGCTGTCCTGTGATTCCCTCAGAGGTTTGTTAGAGAACCTGAGTGAACAAATGGCATCATGAAGGCTAAGGAACACAACACACCAGACAGGTCTGGAATAAAGTTGTTTAAAGCAGGGTTAGGTTATAAAAATAATATCCCAAGCTTTGAACATCTCATGGAGCACCGTTCAATCCATCATGCGAAAATGGAAAGAGTATGGTACAACTGCAGACTTCCAAGACATGCCTGTCCACCTAAACTGACAGGCCAGTCAAGAACAGCCTTAATCGGAGAAGCAGCCAAGAGGCCCATGGTAACTCTGGAGGAGCTGCAGAGATCCCCAGCTCAGGTGGGAGAATCTGTCCACAGGATAACTATTATGCCCCGTACACACGGTCGGATTTTCCGATGGAAAATGTCCGATCGGAGCGTGTTGTCGGAAATTCCGACCATGTGTGTGCTCCATCGGACATTTTCCATCGGATTTTCCGACACACAAAGTTGGAGAGCAGGAGATAAAATTTTCCGACAACAAAATCCGTTGTCGGAAATTCCGATCGTGTGTACACAAATCCGACGGACAAAGTGCCACGCATGCTCAGAATAAATAAAGAGATGAAAGCTATTGGCCACTGCCCCGTTTATAGTCCCGACGTATGTGTTTTACCTCACCGCGTTTAGAACGATCGGATTTTCCGACAACTTTGTGTGACCGTGTGTATGCAAGACAAGTTTGAGCCAACATCCGTCGGAAAAAATCCTAGGATTTTGTTGTCGGAATGTCCGAACAAAGTCCGACCGTGTGTACGGGGCATTAGTCGTGCGCTTCACAAATTTGGCCTTGTTGGAAGAGTGGCAATAAGAAAGCCATTGTTGAAAGAAAATCATAAGAAGTCCCGTTTGCAGTTTGCGAGAATCCATTGAAACATGTGGAAGAAGGTGCTCTGGTCAGATGAGACCCAAATTGAACTTTTTGACCTAAAAGCAAAATGCTATGTGTGGCGGAAAACTAACACTGCACATCACCCTGAACACACCATTCCCACTGTGAAACATTGTGGTGGCAGCATCATGTTGTGGAGATGCTTTTCTTCAGCAGGGACAGGGAAGCTGTTCAGAGTTGATGGGAAGATGGTTGGAGCCAAATACAGCGCAGTCTTAGAAGAAAACCTGTTAAGGCCCGTACACGCGATACGAAAATTGGATGGAAAAATTCGTACGACGAGCTGTCTGCCGATTTTCAGATCGTTAGTACAGTACTTTCGACAACCGATTTCGCTTTTTCGTCAGACAAAAGCTGGATGTGAAGACTATAAAATTTTTGTCAGATGTGAACTCTGTGAATGATTTTAGTTTCATTAGTGCGGTTTTCGTACGAAAAAAATCGTAAGAGCAAGACTACGCATGCTCAGAAACGAAAGACTACATTCAAAACTATTCAACACACTACGTCATTTCTGACGTTGTATTCTGTCGTACGAAAATTTTCGTATATTGGAAGTAACCTCATCACTTTCGACATGAGACCAGCATGCCACAAAAAACGGATGTTCAGTCCTCTGAAAATCTAAACGTATGTACGAGTCTTTGGAGTTGTCAAAAGACTTGAGACTGGGGCGGAGGCTCACCTTCCAGAAGGACAACGACCCTAAACATAAAGCCAGAGCTACAATGGAATGGTTTATAATTCAGGGGTCTCCAAACTGCGGCCCTCCAGTTGTTCAGGAACTACTATTCCCATCATGCCTACTCCATGCCTGTGAATATCAGAGTTTTACAATGCCTCATGGGACGTGTAGTTTCGCAACAGCTGGAGGGCCGTAGTTTGAAAATCCCTGGTCAAAGCATACTGATTTGTTAGAATGGCCCAGTCAAAGTCCAGACCTAAATCAAATTGAGAATCTGTGGAAAGACTTGAAAACTGCAGACGCTCTCCATCCAATCTGACAGAGCTTGAGCTATTTTGCAAAGCAAAATGGGCAAAAATGTCACTCTCTAGATGTGCAAAGCTGGTAGAGACCTCCCCAAAAAGACTTGCAGCTGTAATTGCAGCAAAAGGTAGTTCTACAAAGTATTGATTCGGGGGGGGGGGGCTGAATACAAATGCGTGGCACACTTTTTACACACTTATTTGTAAAAAAAAATCTAAAACCATTTATTTTCCTTCCACTTCACAATTAAGTGCCACTTTGTGTTGGTCTATCACATAAAATCCCAATAAAATACAGTGGGGATGGAAAGTATTCAGACCCCCTTACATTTTTCACTCTTTGTTATATTGCAGCCATTTGCTAAAATCATTTCAGTTCATTTTTTTCCTCATTAATGTACACACAGCACCCCATATTGACAGAAAAACACAGAATTGTTGACATTTTTGCAGATTTATTAAAAAAGAAAAACTGAAATATCACATGGTCCTAAGTATTCAGACTCTTTGCTCAGTATTTAAAAGAAGCACCCTTCTAAACCTTCGGCCCAGTCTCAGGTCCTGAGCACTCTGGAGAAGGTTTTTGTCCAGGATATCCCTGTACTTATACATTAAAGGGGAATTGGGACTTTAAAATGAAGCGGTTGAAATGAGGAGGTGGTAATAGGAAATAGTTTTATTTGTATCAAAATAGATAATCATATATATACATATAAGCACTAGGTATAGACATAATGGTACAAGGTATATATAAACAATAAATAAGATTGTAATCCTAATCAATTGATAATATGTACAACATCAATATGGCCTAAAAATATTGAAGACCGCATGCCCAGCACCTGTGTTCGCATGGTATAATTCTAAAAGTACTAGGTTCATAATGACATCATCAAGGTGTAATATGTGTCTCTGTAGCATCAGATAGCTGTACGCGTTTCATGGATGTATCTCCACTCGTCAGGAGCAGATGCATCAGATTCCTATAAATTATACAAACACGGTAAGCCACACTCTGATAGAGAGGGATAAAGATGGTATTTAATCAAGCACACTCGCCAACCCCGGTCGTGAGTGCGATATGTGGCGAGCGATACACGGTGAACCAGAGGCATGGACCACACCACGGCAGCTGAGGCGGCGTGTTGTACATAAACAGCCTGGGATGAAGTTATAGTGCCTAGGATGGTCTCCATAAGCCAGAGTGCTGGTGTGTGAGTCAACAGACAGGGGTATCTGGGAAAAAATGAGTAAAGGTGTATATGAAATTAAGTGATGAATTTAAGGTAATCTATAAATATACCTAAAGTGTCTGCATGTATAGTGATGAGTCAGGGAAAAATGTATTAAGTGAATGAGTATGATGTGTGTGAGGTGAGCTGACCTATGTCTGAGAAGTGACTGGCAAAAAACTAAGTAAACACGGCAAAGAACTGGAAAGTGATGATGTTATATAAAAAATGTGGATGTGTAAACAAAAGCGTACAGTGAAATAATGTGACAACCGAAGTGGACCTTGACCAAACGACACTTACCCAAGCTGCATACCATGCAACACCAAGCAAGGAAATGGCTGGTGTGCAAGGGCCCCAGGCGGAGACCAGCCGTGTGAGCAGCCGGCTCCGACTGAGGGTATATGTATAGGCACGCCACCAACGCCACGTGCGTGAGCCGGGGGGGGGGGGGACGGCGTCCACACCCGAGCTAGAGCACTCAGTGATTGGCGCCAAGCCACCCCCACGGGTACCACGCAGTTGGTGCTCTCAACATCAGTGCAATGACGTCACGGCCGATGCTGAGCCCTTGATGTGAGGACCGATGCGTGAAGGGGCGTCCACCCGATCTCCCGGGCTCGGATATGGAGGGAGGAGGACCCACGAGACGCATCGCAGCTCCCGCAATGTGGAAGGGACCCCCCACACACCATGAACAAGCTCAGTGACCCCAAAAAACGCAAACCATTGCCAGAGCGGTGGGGGCGCATGAATTAAGGATTGTATAGGTATATATAAAAATTATAACTGTAGGACCTGTGCCGGGGATACTTGGCCGCATTCCTCTTTCCCTCGATTGCAACCAGTCGTCCTGTCCCTGCAGCTGAAAAAACACCCCCACAGCATGATGCTTCCACCACCATGCTTCACTGTTGGGACTGTATTGGACAGGTGATGAGCAGTGCCTGGTTTTCTCCACACATAACGCTTAGAATTAAGACCAAAAAGTTCTATCTTGGTCTCATCAGACCAGAGAATCTTATTTCTCACCATCTTGGAATCCTTCAGGTGTTTTTTTTTTTTTAGCAAACTCCATGCGGCCTTTCATGTGTCTTGCACTGAGGAGAGGCTTCCGTCGGGCCACTCTGCCATAAAGCCCCGACTGGTGGAGGGCTGCAGTGATGGTTGACTTTCTATAACTTTCTCCCGACTGCATCTCTGGAGCTCAGATCTTTGGGTTCTTCTTTACCTCTCTCACCAAGGCTCTTCTCCCCCGATAGCTCAGTTTGGCCAGCTCTAGGAAGGGTTCTGGTCGTCCCAAACGTCTTCATTTTAAGGATTATGGAGGCCAGTGTGCTCTTAGGAACCTTAAGTGCAGCAGAAATTTTTATGTAACCTTGGCCATATCTGTGCCTTGCCACAATTCGGTCTCTGAGCTCTTCAGGCAGTTCCTTTGACGTCATAATTCTCATTTGCTGCGACATGCACTGTGAGCTGTACGGTCTTTTATATAGACAGGTGTGTGGCTTTCCTAATCAAGTCCAATCAGTATAATCAAACACAGCTGGACTCAAATGAAGGTGTAGAACCATCTCAAGGATGATCAGAAGAAATGGACAGCACCTGAGTTAAATATATGAGTGTCACAGCAAAGGGTCTGAATAATTAGGACCATCTGATATTTCAGTTTTTCTTTTTTAATAAATCTGCAAAAATGTCAACAATTTTGTGTTTTTCTGCCAATATGGGGTGCTGTGTGTACATTAATGAGGAAAAAAATGAACTTAAATGATTTTAGCAAATGGCTGCAATATAACAGAGTGAAAAATTTAAGGGGGTGAATACTTTCCGACCCCACTGCACATTTACATTTTTGGTTGTAACATGACAAAATGTGTAAAATTTCGAAGGGGTATGAATACTTTTTCGAGGCACTGTACAGGTAAGCATAAACCCACAGATGCAAGGAGTGCATGCAAACTCCAAGTAGGCAGTGTCCCTAGCAGTATGCAGTATACTCAAGACCTAAGCTGCCACGTTGGCCCACCATTTAGTTTTCAGCTTCTGAAAGGGACCAAGACTTTTAATTTTTTTTTTTTTTTTTAAAGTTTTGAATTGAGTGGAGAGGGTTTAGGACAACTGTCAGTTTTTATTGCTGTCTGTGCCCCTTTAGGGAGATTCACCCTCTCTATTTTTCCTGTTTTGTCATTTTATTGAAAGTAAAAGAAAATCCTAAATTTTGGGTTGACATCCTCTCACTTCCGGTTTTGGCTATGGGACAGGAAGTGAAAAGAAATCTACCAAAAGGGATACAGATGGCAAAAGAAAACTGAGGGGGTTATAACCTCAGCCTTGATGAAGGGGGTAAAACATGGCTCCTGAAACACTTTGGAAATTTAGTGTATCACATGTTTGGAATAAAACCTAGTTTTTGGATCTTAATAATAATTTAAAAATATTTGAAACATGGATTCTTATATTGATATGACATTTATTATGAAAATCATGATGGCCTCCTTCCATTGACCCCCAGCAGATACTTGGCCAACTTTTCCTGTGGAGCTATGTTGTTTTTATAGTGGTTGTAAAGGCAGAGGGTGTTCGTTTTTTTTTTTTGTTTTTTTTTCACTTTGCTGCATTCTATGCAGCAAGATGAAAAAACTTTCTACATGTAGTTACCACCAAATACATACGTGAGCCAGATCTTAGTCCAGCGATGTGCACAAATGCTGAGGGGCTCTCGGCTTTCTTGCTCCTTTTGGCTCTGATATAGCAACAGGAGCCATTGGCTCCCACTGCTGTCAGTCAGTGACGAGGGAGCTGGTGATGGGCCGAGCACCGCTCTGTGTGTCTTATGGACAGACAGAGGTAGGTCGGGGGCACACGCGAGTTCCCTTATTGCTAGCGATTTGCTATAAGGGCACTCGGCTGGGGAAGCTAGGAGCGCTGTCAGGGGACCCGAGAAGAGGAGGATCGGGGCTGCTCTGTGCAAAACAATTTCACAGAGCAAGTAAGTAAAACATGTTTTAATTAAAAAAAATAAATAAAAAACTTGCATTGCCACAAGCACACACAGGATATCTCGCTCTCTCCATTTCTCATGATGAAATGGACCGTTTGTTCTAAGAAACACGTAGAGAACTGGATATTGTGTGAATTCTGGATATGTAGAATATTGTACTTATTGGAAATGGTGCCATATACTTTGAACCAACATGACAATTGATGTTGTCCAGTAGGAGAATCAATAAATATTTTATTATTTTTAATACATTTTTTTTGGATTAAAAATTACTGACTTTAAATTGAATAATTAGTTGACTCAATCTAATTCAAATTAATTATTGCCTGTAAAGACCTGTTGTAAGACACTACAGATTTGATTGAAAGCGGTTGTAAAGTTGCATGCATTAATTACTTTTGATTCTCTCTGTTTTAGGTCCCTGTTTAGTACAGTGTGCATGTTTTCCTAAAAGTTTAATGCTAAATACCTTCTTTGCAGAGACCTGCTGTGCTGTCATGTGACCTCCCTCGCCTCTCCTTCCTGAGTAAGTACAGTGGGATGGGGCTGAGATTCCCCCCTGCATGCAAACCAGCAGAGGGAGGTCACATGACTGCATAGCAGGGTTCTGCAAAGAAGGTTTTTAGCATTATAATTTTAGGGATACACACAGTGTACTTAACAGGGACCTAAAACAGAACAAATCAAAGTAATTAATACCTGTTTCTTTACTTTACAAGCACTGGAGCAGCTGCAGGGAATAGAATTATACAGGCAGGAGAGGGGTGGGGATGAGATTGGCTCTCACACAGACTAGGTAACTGACAGGAAGAGAGTGGGGGAGAGGATGCAAAAACTCTTCGGAGAGAGCTGGATGACAGAAGCATGTAAACTGACCACGCTATCAGCGATCAGAAAACATGATAAATGTGGTCAGTTTAAACAGGGGAAGACAGGATTAGGCAAGATCAGCCAGGTATTGTACAACATGTAGGGGGAGAATTGGCATGGCAATCATGCCTTAAAGAGACAGCAACATGTTTGTTATGTGTGTTGTTTGTGTTTTTTAGGGTTATAACCACCTAAATGTCACTCAATGCAGCTCTGCCCTCCCCCTTTCAACAGCCATTACACATAATCTAAAGATCTTGAAATGAATGAATAACCAGTCACTAACATCATAACTTGCTGCTGCATTTGTAATGAAGGTCCTTTTATAGGGCGGCAACCCTGTCCCTGTCTCCTAACTTGTTCTGCGGCATCACTCATGTCACATACACTCACAATGAGACTGCGAGCTCATTCACACAGGGGCAGCGTGACTTTGGGAGGCAACTTGGACACAGCAGCGCGACTTGAGGCAACTTACAACACAACTTGAAGTCGCCTCCAGGACAGGGAACATTACAAGTGGCCAATCAGAGCTTATCAGCTGTGTGTGAGAAGGAGGGGGCTGGCTGTTTAGTGGAGTAAATTACTTTGTTTCCTTTCTGCTTCCTGTAAAGTTGCTCAGTATGAACAGTAATCCGACTTGAAGGCAACTTCCATTGAAATCAGTGGGTACAAGTCGCCTTCTAGTCGGATTGAAGTAGTACAGGAACCTTTTCTGAAGTCGGCGCGACTGCAGTAGTGTGCATTAAGATGGATCCATTCACTTACATTGATTTTTTTCATGTAGCACGACTTGAGGTGACTAGGGGCGACTTGAAATCGGATCCAAAGTTGCCCCTGTGTGAATGGAGCCTGCAGGCGACTATGCCAACACACATTACACAGGAACGGTCAACATAGTTGTATTTATACCACCCCCTAATTGTTTCTCCTTTAGCTACACAAGCAGTGAATGGGGCGTATACACATGCTGTGACATGCCAAAAATGATCCTGTGTCGCATTTGACGGCTGGTACAGCTTGTCGAACGTAGCCCATTCAACTGAATGGGGCTGCAGCGCTGTGGGTTTAAACGGGTGGTGAGGAGGCAACATAATGCCTTCTCAATGTCAGTCGAACTCTCTCTGGAAATCGATCCACTGTAGATCGCTCTTCAGAGGGCCAAGCTCGTGTAAACAAGCCTTTAAAGTAATTCAGTTAGGATTTACTTTAAGGCTGCCTGCAAATATTACAGCATCAGTGTGTGTGTGTGTGTGTGTGTATGGTTGGTGGATGCAGTATTGCAAATACCTAAACCCTAGAATAGCTGATAGTGCTGAAGGTTATTGCACTTTGCTTGGGCCTGCAATCTATTAAACATTCAGGTAAATGCAGACTGAAGAACAGGGGAATACTTTTTCTGTCGGCACATGTATTTCCCGCTGCGGGAGCAGACTGATTCAGGTGTCTGCATTTTGTTTTAATCTTCCAGTATGCAAGAGACAGCGGACAGTTCCAGCCCATCACCTGAGATCTTTTACACAATCACCACAAGGGAGTTCCATCTAATGAGTGTGCTTGTGTTTATACAGCCTTTGATAAATAATAACTGCGTTCGCCACTGAACCATAAAAAACATAAATTTTCTTTGTTTAAAAACAGAAAACCTACTTCTTCCCACTAATGAGTAATCAAAATATAAAAAAAAGAAAATGCTAACCGTGATTATCATTGTTAATTAACATCTGTGCTAATTATGTCAATGTTGACTTTGATTTTCTGCCAATTTCTGTGGGCTCCTGTTGTGTGTATTTGTATACCAAATATATAACGGATTACTCACAGAGACGGCGTGGAGGAGAGCGGAGGCGGGATGGTTGTTTTCCTGATGCTTTGTTAGGTTCTGGCAGCCCATTAAGTGTTTAAGGCTCTCCAATGCTTCATTATACATCTTGGTGAAGCGCCATATGTGCTGTATTGCAGTTGTACAACACGTTTCAGGTTCTGTCACTTTCGAGAAGCTCCACGGGTCATTATTCAGCCATTAGCTTCTGTATTTTCAGAGTGGCTTTATGCAGCTCTGCTTAAATTGATTTTGAAGCTTACCTGTAGATTTCTAGAATTCCATCTTGGACGCTTGATTATTAAATTATCACAGAAACTTTTTCATGCATTTACACTGACACGTGTCGTGGTGCATTACTGCACAGATGGTAAAGTGTGTATGAACCTTCACCTTGTAAAAAACCCATTCCATTTAAAAGGTGTGTGTACGGGTGCATCTAAAAAAAAAATTGAATATCATAAAGTTAATTTATTTCAGTAATTCAATTCAAAAAGTGAAATTCATATATTTTATAGATTCGTTACACACAGAGTGATATATTTCAAGCATTTCTTTTTTAAATTTGATGATTATGGCTTACAGCTAGTGAAAATTCAATATTCAGTATCTCAGAAAAAGTTCTAGAAAAACTAGAATATTACATAAGACCAAAAAAAAAAAAAAAAAAAAAAGGATTTTTAATACAGAAATGTTGGCTTTCTGAAAAGTATGTCCATGTACAGTATAGTATGCACTCAATACTTGGTCAGGGATCCTTTTGCGCGTTTTACTGCATCAGTGCAGCGTGGCATGGAGGCGATCAGCCTGTGGCACTGCTGAGGTGTTATGGAAGGTTGCTTTAGTGTCTCATAATTCCTCTTGACAACACTCCACAGATTCTCTATGGGGTTTAGGCCAGACAAGTTTGCTAGCCAATCAAATAGTGATACCATGTTCAGTAAACCAGGTATTCGTACTTTTGGCAGTGTGGGCAGGTGCCAAGTCCTGCTGGAAAATGAAATCAGCATCTCCATAAAGCTGGTCAGCAGAGGGAAGAATGAAGTGTTCTAGAATTTCCTGGTAGAGGGCTGCGCTGACAGTGGATTTAATAAAACACAGCGGACCAAACACCAACAGATGACATGGCTCCCCAAATCATCACTGACTGTGGAAACTTCACACTGGACCTCATGCAACTTTGATTCCGTACCTCCCCACTCTTCCTCCAGACTCTGGGACCTTGGTTTCCAAATGAAATGCAAAATTTACTTTTATCCAAAAGGAGGACATTGGACCACTGAGCAACAGTTCAGTCCTTTTTCTCCTTAGCCCGAGTAAGACGCTTCTGATGTTGTCTCTGGTTCAGGAGGGGCTTCACCAGGGCTCCTGTTAGTCACTTTTGGCCAGAGGGGGGCCCTGTCAGGTAGGCTGTATGGGGCCCCATGATTTCTAAGGACAAAGGTTTATTCCTTTCTTTGCAGCCTGTGCTGCACAGATGAATGAATAGGAAGCACTTCCTATTTAAGGCTTCCTGCTTATTCACAAACTGAAGCATAGTAGACCCTCTTTACTATGCTTTATTGATGAATGAACACAGGAGTGATTGGTACAGATTGCTCACTGATAAATTCAGGAAAGGAAGGGGCCAGTAAATTACATAGTTACATAGTAGACGAGGTTGAAAAAAAACACACAAGTCCATCAAGTCCAAGTCTAATATTTTTTTGAAGCTATCAATGCTCCCCGCTGAGACCACCGCCTGTGGAAGGCAATTCCACATCCTTGCCGCTCTTACAGTAAAGAACCCTCTACGTAGTTTAAGGTTAAACCTCTTTTCTTCTAATTTTAATGAGTGGCCATGTGTCTTGTTAAACTCTCTAATGCGAAAAAGTTTTATTTCTATTGTAGGGTCACCAGTACGGTATTTGTATATTGAAATCATATCCCCTCTCAAGCGTCTCTTCTCCAGAGAGAATAAGTTCAGTGCTCGCAACCTTTTCTCATAACGAAGATCCTCCAGACCCTTTATTAGCTTTGTTGCCCTTCTTTGTACTCGCTCCATTTCCAGTACATCCTTCCTGAGGACTGGTGCCCAGAACTGGACAGCATACTCTAGGTGCGGCCGGACCAGAGTCTTGTAGAGTGGGAGAATTATTGTTTTATCTCTGGAGTTGATCCCCTTTTTAATGCATGCCAATATTCTGTTTGCTTTGTTAGCAGCAGCTTGGCCATGTATGCCATTGCTGAGCCTATCATCTACTAGGACCCCCAGGTCCTTTTCCATCCTAGATTCCCCCAGAGGTTCTCCCCCCAGTGTATAGATTGCATTCATATTTTTGCCACCCAAATGCATTATTTTACATTTTTCTATGTTGAACTTCATTTGCCATGTAGTTTCCCACCCCATTCATTTGTTCAGATCTTTTTGCAAGGTTTCCACATCCTGCGGAGAAGTTATTGCCCTGCTTAGCTTAGTATCGTCTGCAAATACAGAGATTGAACTGTTTATCCCATCCTCCAGGTCATTTATGAACAAATTAAATAGGATTGGTCCCAGCACAGAACCCTGGGGAACCCCACTACCCACCCCTGACCATTCCGAGTACTCCCCATTTATCACCACCCTCTGAACTCGCCTTTGTAGCCAGTTTTCAATCCATGTACTCACCCTATGGTCCATGCCAACGGACCTTATTTTGTACAGTAAATGTTTATGGGGAACTGTGTCAAATGCTTTTGCAAAATCCAGATACACCACATCTACGGGCCTTCCTTTATCTAGATGGCAACTCACCTCCTCATAGAAGGTTAGTAGATAGATTGGTTTGGCAAGAACGATTCTTCATGAATTCTTGCTGATTACTGCTAATGATACCGTTCTCATTACTAAAATCTTGTATATAGTCCCTTATCCCCTCCAAGAGTTTACATACTGTTGATGTTAGGCTAACTGGTCTGTAATTCCCAGGGATGTATTTTGGGCCCTTTTTAAATATTGGTGCTACATTGGCTTTTCTCCAATCAGCTGGTACCATTCCAGTCAGTAGACTGTCTGTAAAAATTAGGAACAACGGTCTGGCAATCACTTGACTGAGTTCCCTAAGTACCCTCGGATGCAAGCCATCTGGTCCCGGCCCCTGGCCCCTTCCCCCACTCTTTATCCTGAAACCTCTCCCTGTGTGCCCATAGCAGCTGCCGGCCGATGAGGAGGGGACCCTGGAAGCACTGTGGGGGCCCACTGGGTCTAGACAGAAAATGGAAGTGACACATGTTCCAGGACCAATCCCCCTTCAGTGCAGCCGGAGGAAGAAAGAGGAGTAGAAGCTGGCAATGCTGCAGGGAGAGGCAGAAGAGGATTCATGTTTGCAATAAGACAGTACAGCCAGCCCTCCTGCTGCCTTGTCTGCAGACCTGGGCTTGACACAATGAATGTGACAGTTGTAGCCCATGTCCTGGATACATCTGTGTGTGGTGGCTCTTGAAGCACTGATACCAGCCGTAGTCTACTCCCTGTGAATCTCCCCCAAATTCTTGAATGGCCTTTGCTTCACAATCCTCAAGGCTGTGGTTACCCTGTTGCTTGCACACCTTTTCCTACCACAGTTTCTCAACTTTCCATTAATATGCTTGGATACAGCACTCTGTGAATAGCCAGCTTCTTTAGCAATGACCTTTTGTGACTTACCCTCCTTGTGGAGGGCGTCAGTGACTGTCTTCTGGACAACTGTCAAGTCAGCAGTCTTCCCCATGAATGTGTAACCTACAGAACCGGACTAAGGGACCATTTAAAGGCTCAGGAAATCTTTTACAGGTGTTTTGAGTTAATTAGCTGATTTAGAGTGTGACACCATGAGTCTACAATATTGAACTTTTTCCCAATGTTCTAATTATCTGAGATACTGAATTTTGGGTTTTCACTAGCTGTAAGCCAATAAAATAACAAAAACAGTCTAGATGCCAGGAAACGTGGACATATGTTGCACTAGGAAACTTTTGAGTATCCTTCAAGAGCCCAAAGAGCAGCTGTGTGGATGAGCACACCAGGTGGGGTGTGAATACAAGTACAAACATTCAGGGGTAAACACAATTGAAAGCGCTGATTGGGACAGTCTTGTGTGGATAAAATGATCAAAAAGCTCAATGGGATAAAAACATGTGCCAATTTGATAACGTGCTTAAATTTACAATTAGCTTAAAATCTCCTTGCATAGATGGAAAAACTGGAAAGCTTGCTCCTCACTGTAATAATACCTTGAGAAACGGTTGGTGGTGGACTGGTTTGGTGAAGCAATGCTGCAATGGCAAAACCTTCATGTGTTCCTGGATGTCACTAGGAGAAAGGAAACCAGCATATGCAGAGCTGGATGGACAATGTGAGGTCTCAATCGAATCCCCGGTGGTAAGTGGTGAGATGATAGAACAGCCACGGAACAAAAAGGGACCGAGAAGCAGCTGGCACAACCACTGACAGGAACTGGTAGATGGAAACACCCGAGCGTGATGTCATACTTTCGGAACACCGGTCCAAAACGAGGCTTGAAACACGGGTGGAGAGCAAGCACAGGAGAATGGAGAGGGAGGATAGCTGTTGTCTTGACAACACGTTTCAGGGCGTGGCCCTTCAAGTCATGTGACATTCAATGGAATTTAAATATTGCAAGTGGTTTCCCCACAAGGGCGGGACTTTAAAGGCATGGACTGAGAGACAGAGTATCATAAAAAAAATATATAAAAAGTTTATTTGTTACATACTTTATCAAAAAAACCACAAGATATATATAGACATAAATAAGAAAAATCTGTGCAGCCATGTTCAAAAGTGCATAGCATTACAGGAGAGTCATAGATAGTTATGCACACAAGGTATAAACATATAACTGTAGAAAATGCATACAGTATTTTTTCTACACGTTACGGAGAAAAAACGCCTTCCTCAAGGATATTCTGATATGCATTTGATTCTAAATGTAGCAATACGCCAGACAAACAGTTGCAGACAGCGGATCACACAGGGGTGGCCAGATGGCCGGAAAGATGCAGGTGAGTAAAAACAAGAAGGAAAGACTTCCCGGTTGCTGGGGGAGTGGATATAGTGGACACCCAAGGTGCAGCTCGGGACCACAACAGCCAAAGGCTTCAAAAGGTGCTGTGTGTATACAGATGGGGGCAAACTGAAATTACACCGTGGACTTCAGGGGACAGGCAGGTTAAAATCCCCAATGGCAAGAGATGAAAGGTAGCAGGGATAAGTGCATCAAGGGTCCATATTGCAAGCACAGTAAGCTGGTTACACAGATCAGTGGCGACCCATGCATATATATTTTCGCCAGGGAGCCGGTCTGAAGTCCTGTAATGGAATTTAAATAGGGGTGGACCGTGGGAGGAATCGCATGTTTAAAGGAACCATGGCTGGTTTCTCCACCGCAGCAATCTATTGAAGCAACCTGATGACAATAGCTCAATCTACATACACTGCAAATATTCAGAGACAAGGGGGACAATAAAAGCAATTGACAAGAAAACTGGTTAAAGTATGATTGAAAAATTATAAAATTAAATAATTGTCAAATATAAAAAGTAACAATAAATATAAGAAATAAAAACAATGCATTTAAAATAAAAATAAAACCATTTCTAAAAGAAAGTATTCGATAAACGCTATACTAAATGCGATAGCCCAAAATGCGTGGTCGATGAAGATTAATGATATTCATGATGAGACCAAACAAATGAATTAATTGATTCATTAATTCATGATTTGATGTACCCATAATTCATAATGTCAAAACCTTTTGAAAACCTAATGGATATTATATAAATATATATACTTATGTATATAACAAGTATATAAATGAATAAATAATAATTTAAAAAAAAATGAATAATACATAATTGGAAGCCATGTGAAAAAGGACACATGATGCCCAATGCCTATATGTACTATATATTACTATAATACCCTCAATATGTAGCCCTGTCTGTACACACTGAAGGTATGTAGACTGGAGAACGATATTGTATATAGCCAAATGTAAGAATGGTGGTAGCAAGACAGTAAGGAACAAAAGCAAAGGGGATCTAGATGATACTTTGAATCTCTAGAGATTGGGAGATAGGGAGGCCAGTTTGTAGGTACATAATGATTCTCATTGTCACCACCTGGAATGCATTCAGTGACTACGACCTTTAAAGCGGGGTTCCACCCAAATTTTGAACAATATCTGTATGTATTCTCTTCCTTGCCTAGATGCTGACATGCCGTTTAAAAAAATTTAAATCGCAGTAATTACCTTTTTATTTTTCTATTCTTCTTTGCACTTCCTGGTTCTCCTCCCGTGGGAGTAGGCGTGTTTCTAGCCTCTCCCAGACTCCTGGGAGCTAGTCTCAGGCTTCCCAGGATGCCACTGAGCATGTGCGGGAACGAGCGGTGAATGCTGGGAGCACAGCATTCACCACATCCAGGAAATAAATGCTTGTGGGCTTCAAATGCCCACAATGAAGATGGAAACCGCCTGCAGTGAATAATATAAGTTATTCTTTCCGACGAAATCTGACACAGGAGGACATATTACACACAATATGTGAGTATGTAATGCTGAGAAGAAAAGTTTGTGAATGAACTAAAAAAAAAACAAAAAAAACGATAGGTGGACCTCCGCTTTAAGCAATGAATATTTTTAGCATGGTGAGATTTGCAGTGGCAGGGAACACTGTGTTTGTGCAAAGGACACATGATGCATTGGGCATCATGTGTCCTTTTTCACATGGCTTACAATTATGTATTACTTATTTTTCTTTTTTTTTTTCTTTTTATTATATTTTCATTTGTATACTTATACACGTATATGTGTGTGTGTGTACACGTATATGTGTGTGTGTGTGTGTGTGTATATATATATATATATATATATATATATATATGTGTGTATATATAATATCCATTAGTTTTTGACATTATGAATTATGGGTGTATGGGAACATCAATCATGAATTAATGAGTCGATGAATTAATTTGTTTGGTCTCATCATGGATTTCATTAATCGACCATGCATTTTGGGCTATCGCATTTAGTATAGCGTTTATCTAATACTTTCTTTTTTAGAATTTTGGTTTTATTTTTATTTTAAATTCATTGATTTTATTTCTTTTATTTTTATTTTTTACTTTTTATATTTTTGACAATTTATTTAATTTTTATAATTTTTCTTGTCAATTGCTTTTATTGTCCCCTTTGTCTCTGAGTATTTTCAGTGTATGTAGATTGAGCTATTGTCATCAGGTTGCTTCAACAATAGATTGCTGCGGTGGAGAAACCAGCCATGGTTCCTTTTTAAATATGTGATTCCTCCCGCAGTCCACCCCTATTTAAATCCCATGGGTTGTCTGTCGCATGACTTGTGAAAGGGCCACGCCCCGAAACGTGTTATTAAGACAACAGCTGTCCTCTCCATTCTCCTTGGCTTGCTCTCCACCCGTGTTTCAAGCCTCGTTTTGGACCTGTGTTCCCCCAGCGTATGGCGTCACGCTCGGGTGTTTCCATCTACCAGTTCCTGACGGTGTTTGTTCCGGCTGCCTCTTGGTCCCATCCGGCTCTGCATGCGCTGATTTCCTTCCTCCTAGTGACGTCCAGGAACACATGAATGTTTTGCCATCAAACCATTGCTTTACCAAGCCAGTCCACCACCGACCGTTTCTCAAGGTATTATTACAGTGAGGAACAAGCTTTCCAGTTGTTTCTTCTATGGGAGGAGATTTTAAGCTAATTGTTCATTTAAGCACATGTTCTCAATAAATTGGCACATGTTTTTATCCCATTGAGCTTTTTGATCATTTGTCCACACAAGACTGTACCGATCAGCGCTTTCAATTGTGGTTGCCCCTGAATGTTTGTACTAGCTGTAAGCCATAATCATCAAAAAGAAATGTTTGAAACATATCGCTCTATGTGCAACACATCTATTTAAAATAGGAGTTTTACTTTTTGAATTGAAATGACTGAAATAAGTTAACTTTTGATGATTTTTTTTTTTTTTTAGATGCAACTTGTAAATCTATATCTATAAAGAAAAATAAAATATTTACAATTTTTATACACCTTTATACAGCGGGTAAAATAAGTATTGAACACGTCACTATTTTTCTAGGTAAATAAATTGCTAAAGGTGCTATGACATAAAAATTTTCACCACATGTTGGGAGTAGAGCTGCACAATTCTGCCCAAAATGAGAATCACGTTTTGTTTTTTTTTTGCTTGGAATAAAGATCACTATTCTCGTGGCGTAACATCTTTCACATTATACAAAAAAATTGGGCTGACTTTACTGTTTAATTTTTGATTTTTCATTAAAATGTGTTTTTTCCCAAAAAATTGCGTTCAAAAGACTGCTGTGCAAATACAGTGTGATATAAAATATTGCAACAACCACCATTTTGTTCTCTAGGGTCTCTGCTAAAAATATATATATATATATATATATATATATTATAATATTTGGCGGTTCTAAGTAATTTTCAAGCAAAAAATACAGATTTTTAATGTGTAAGAAAAAGGTTTAGTCTTTAAGTGGTTAAACTTCCCTCATTTACAGACCGAAGTTCATTCCTTTGCGCTAAAAGGACTAAGGCTGGGCTCACACCTATGCGAATTGAATGCAGGTTTCCCCCGCATCCAATTCACATAGCAGGAGACTATGACCGGCTCTCTATTGAGCCAGTTCACATGTCTCCGGGGCGGCTGCGTAGCGCACTGCACAGAAACGCTGTGCGTCTTTGCCTCCGTTTCAGGGCCAAATTCAGGTAAAGATTCTGCCCTAAGCCGGAGAACAGGGACGGACAGTGTTGCTGTGCGATCCACAGCCGGTTTAGGTGTGAACCAAGCCTAAGACCCCTTTCACACCAAGGTGCTTCAAAAACGCCATAGCGTTATTACAGTGTTTTTACAGCGTTTTAGGGGCGTTAGCGGTAAAATTAACGCAACGCAACGCAGCATTTTTCAAGCACTTTTGAAGCATCGGCGTCAAAGAACAACTCCACCTCCCTACATTACTTCCTGGTATCTTGTTGAGGTGAAAGAGGGTAAATAAAGAAGATGGAGTTCATGCAGCTGTTTTTGTTATTTTTTGCTGCTCTATTGGGAGCATATCCACCAACAGAGGCAGCACCGTCGCTATTGGGTTCAGCCCATCCTCCAAGTGCACACCTCAATTGGACAATTTGCATTGCTATACGAGGACTTGAGAGTGCACCCAGACAAGTTCAAAAATTATACTCAGATGAGCATTGCAACGTAAGTATCTATATCCTAATCCCACTCCCACATCCCTAACCCCACTCCCACTAGTCCCAAATCCCTAACCCTAATCCCGCTCCCACTAGTCCCAAATCCCTAATCCCGCTCCCACTAGTCCCAAATCCCTAACCCTAACCCCACTTCCACTTCCACTAGTCCCAAAACCAGAACCCTAATCCCGCTCCCACTAGTCCCAAATCCCTTTGATGGTCTGTTTATTCATTTTGACCTTCCCACAATTTCAGTCCTGTTGTTGTAGATGCTCTCATTTCTGCTTGCAATTTTTACCTTTTTGTGAGATCATGTGACTTTTCTACAGCTCAGGGTGGATTATAGGCGTTTCTCAGACGTTTTTACAGCGTTCTCTATTCATTTCAATGGAGAGGGGCATTTTTGAAGCGCTTTTTTCAACGCCCAAAAGCTGCTCCAAAGATGCTGCTTGCAGGACTTTTCTCAACGCCCTGCCAGCGTAACGCCTCAGTGTGAAAGGGTCCATTGAGATGCATGGGGAGCGTATTATGAGCGTTTTATGAGCTTTATTTTTAGCGCTAAAGCACTGCAAAAACGCCTTGGTGTGAAACATTAGTGTTACAATGTTTGTGTTTATCACCATCTAGGCGATGTTGTCATAAACTTGACAGGCTGCCTGTTTTTTTTAGGGGGGAGGGGGGTTTTGATAGCTGTCCGCTATGAGCAGAGAACTCTGTGTAGAATCAGGAAAATGCTTTAAGATTGTGAGGGGAAAGGAATCGCGATCTGATTCTTTAAGGATTAATCGTGCAGCTCTAGTCCGTAGCAATCAATACATACAAAGAAACCAAAACAAATAAGTTCAGAAATAAAGTTATGTGTAATAAAATAGAATGACAGAAAAAAGTATTGAACACGCTAACTGAAATTTCTTTAATGCTTTGTACAAAATCCTTGGTAATGACAGCTTCAAGACTCCTCCTGTATGGAGAAACTAGTCGTTTGCATTGCTCAGGTGTGATTTTGGCCCATTCTTCCACACAAACACTCTTCAAATCTTGAAGGTTCCGTGGTCCTCTTCTATGAACTCTGATCTTTAGTTCTTTCCATAGATTTTCTATTGGATTCAAGTCAGGTGATTGGCTGGGCCATTCTAGCAGCTTCATTTTCTTTCTTTGAAACAAATTGTGTCAGCAGGAGTCAGAGCAGTACACTGATTTCTTTCCAGTAAAGAGCTGTGCAGGTACAGGGGAGGGGGCATGTCAGCCATTGAGGACAGGCAGGCTGTGCTCCCAGTACAGCTGGAAAACTGACCCCCGATCATGCTGGGATGGATGTGCTTCTATTAGCGTGGTCAGTTTGAAATAGGAAATCTGGGGGGACTGGCAGCACAGTAGTTTAGTGGTTAGCACGACAGCCTTGTAACGCTCGGGTTCTTGGTTCCCAGTCAGGAGGACTATCTGTATGGAGTTTGCATGTTTTTCCTGTGTTCTCGTGAGTTTTCTCTTTGTACTCCGCTCACTTCCCACACTTAAGACGCAGGGGGTTAATTGGCTCTTGTATATCTTGGCCCTTGTATGTGTGTACAGATTAGATATACACATATGTTGTCATATTCTGCATGCCAATCCCAAGCTAATCAATTGGGGGACATTAAGGAAAGATTAGATTGTAACACAATTTTCCAAGACCATTTTAAGTAAAAGAGGTTTTTAGGTGTATCAGACATGGTGCCCAGAGAGCTGGCCAATCACCAGTAGTCTAATACCACTGAATGAATATATACCATAATTGTGAATGTGCTGCCAACAAAGCAAGCAGAGAGCCAGAGCATTGTCTGTATAAGGCATGTAAAATTCCTGTTAGTGGTCCGCAGGATTTACAATTGTGGGTTTAGTGGTCTGAGAGGTTGGTGACCACTGCCACAGACCAAACCTATGCTGTGGTTGTGGTCAAAATAAAAGGGGAGTGAGAATAGGACCCAAGGTGTCATTACCTTCAGTGAAGGAAAAGGAACAAACTGGTTGAACCTGATATATTTTTATTAGAACAATTAGTAGAAAAACATTTTAATCATTGAATGAAAAGCATAAACAATAGGAGATTGCACAAGGTAAAAACTGACAACATTGTCACTTGAAAACGCATGCCCATGAGCTCAGCCATATCCCAGTCATCCACACGTGTCAATCATCTCAAGTCATTAAGTGTGACTTAATATAGAATGCTTACATGTGTTTAGGCAAGGTGAGTTCCGGGAAACCTTGGTAGCACAAGTCGGTACCTGTATTGTGCTTAACCATGGACCTCTAGACTCCCTATATGCCTATAGAGCTGCTGCATTAAGTCTTTACAATGTTGAAGAAAGCATTGGTTATCTCAGACAAATAAATGCAATTCTGGCTAGAAAGTATCCCTGATAGTGAACAAGACAGGTTTGATTCCTGGATGTAGCACTGTCAATCATAGAGATAATTAAAAAAAAAAATGCAGCACGCTGTGATGCAAGCATGCGACTTGAGTCAAGGAGAAACAATAGATCCACAACAAGCCTGTTAGTCATTCAGCACCATGTTTCCATGAAACATTAAAGATAGCACCACATATAGTTTGGATAGCAAAATATAGTCAGCTGAGTCAAAACACAGAGCCTCAAAAAAAAAAAAAAAAAAAAAAAAAAAAAAAAAAAAAAAAAGCAAGCATTGCTGCTTGTAATCTCCATTGGGCTTGAACAAGATTGACCACATGGAACATTTGGCAGACCATAACACAGCGTTGTCATCCTATAATTGTAAGTGCCTGTTTAAGTACCTTTTTGGCAGGATAAAACAGTATTGGATTAATGAGAGCTACAGATTAAAAAAAAACTGAAAATTACTTTTGAAATGACATTAACATGTTAACACTTATGATATTTTAGCGATTGGGTTTATATTATAATAAAGTGGTTATAAACCTGGGGTGCTCAACCTTCTGAAGAACAAGGGCCACTTAAGTAAATTTTGTAATCAATGAACAATGGGATTTTACTGCACTGATGTGCAGAGGTTTACCCACACCATGGCTACAGCGCAGTGCACCTGTGGCTTTCTTGCGCCTCAGCTGCGCTTTGCCATAAACCTCTATTATGTCTTGTGGGTGTGGTGCACTTTGTGAAAGCGCACCAAACCCGCTGGATATAATAGAAGTCTTTGGCTCAGTGCAGCTAATACACAGGAAAGTCTCAGGTGCACTGCACTGTGCTATGAGGGCACCCGACCGGAGCTGCTGCTCTGTGTCCATTCAGACATGGAGCCGTGGCTCGGCCCCGCCCCCTCTATCAGCTGATTGGCTCACTGACTTTGACCGCAGTGGGAGCCAATGTTACCCACTGTGTGTCTCAGCCAATCATGAGGGAGAGTCTCGGACAGCCGAGTCTCTAGTGCAACATCGCTGGATAGAGGGGGACCTCAGGTAAGTATGAGGGGGGGCTGCTGCACACAGAAGGTTTTTTATATCACAATGCATCAAATGCATTAAGATAAAAAAAAACCTTCTGCCTTTACAACCATTTTAAAGAAACTCTGACAAAAGAAGGAAACATGAGTTAGGCCAATACCATGAAAACCTGGCTGCCAAAATCCCTTAAAACATGACTTTGCATAATCGTCTATAAAATGTATTATTTATAAAATCTTGCTCCTTTACAGCTCCAGACTAACTGGACCATAGACAGAAAGGTGGGACTGAGTGATAAAGGTCACCTTTCTGCTGATAAGAGCTGTAGTGGTGACATGTCTGATAGTCTGATGGTTATAATGAAAACTGTGCTGGTGTATGTATTTGCATAATATGCTTGTTGTTAGATTGGGAAATTGTTCTGGCAGTTACACTCTGAAATTATGCCATATTGATATTTGATGAATGATATCTATGGTAAGTTACAGATATAAGTTGCTGTGGATTTCCTGTCTTTTGGTCCCCCATGTGACATTGTTCTGGTGATGGGTGTAATGATCTGAGCTGTTTTTACATTCTGCAGGTTGTGGGCCACAAGGAAGGTCTAGATGTGATGGAGCGGGCAGATCCTCTCTTCTTGCTGATTGGTCTACCCACCATTCCTGTCATGTTAATTCTGGGTAAAATGATTCGCTGGGAGGACTATGTGCTCAGATTGTGGCGTAAATACTCCAACAAATTACAGATTCTTAACAGCATATTTCCAGGTAAGTGAGGATTAGCTACCATATAAAACATATGAAGAAATTGTAAAATTGTGATCTCCACAATGTGCCTGCTGAGCTTGTTTCTAATACTTGTTAAAATATGGTAAAAGCCCAATGTCTGTGTCTCTTGATGCATGCTTTTTTTTACATCTATGTTACAGTTATGTGCTTTAGTCATATGGGTTGGTGGAAGAAACCACGGGGCACCAAGCAAACTCACTCCCTGAAGTGTTGATTGCCCAGCGGACATCAGCTGAGGATTTCTCTGGATCAGGCCTGGTTCACACATATGCCATTTGCTTTTGATCTGTTTTTGCGGTACGTTTTGCATACGTGTTAACACTTTTTTTTTTTTTTTTTTTTTTTTTTTTTATGCGTTTTGCATTTTTTTTTTTTTTTTTTTTTTTTCTTTTGCCCAATTTGTTGTTGGGCAGATTTAAAAGCACTACATGCTTTTCTACAGCTTCTTCATTGAAGTCTATTGAACCCAAAACTCATTTTTTTGCATTTAAAGAACGTCCCTGACTTTCAGGGCTGAAAAAAAGCATGGATGTGAACATGTCCCATAGGAGACTATGTAAAAAGACTATAATGTGTTTCTGCAAAAAGCACTAAAAATCACATAGGTGTGAACCAGGCCTCCGAGTGGTATTCTAGTGACATGGACACAAGCAAAGATCCACTTTTTGCTGTTTCAGGTTTTTGTTTTGGAAATTTGAAATGACTGGGTCACTTTAACCACTTTCTGACCATATAACTGACATATACGGCGGTATGTGACCCTGCACTTCAGTGTTGGGAGCACGCAGCTGGCGGCCCACTTTTGCTGCCATTATACACAGTGGGAGCTGATTGGCAGGTCACCCACCAATGCTTTGGTACGCAGTCAGAACGGCGATCTGCCCATGTAAACAAGGCAGATTGTCATTCTGTCAGTACAGAAGGCATGGATCCTGTGTTTCTGTAAAGCACCTCCCCCCATTACACTGAAACACCAGCTAGGCACACGTTTAACCCTTTAATCACCCCTGATATTAACTCCTTACCTGCCAGTGTCATTGGTTTAGTGCTAAACAAAATATGCACTGTCACTAATCAATGTATTCGTGTAACTGGTCCCCAAAAAGTGTCAAAAGTCATTATACGATCGCAGTCCCACTTTAAGTCGCTGATTGCCGCCATTACTATATCTATCTTGTGCAAACCAATCAATATATGCTTATTGGGATTTTATCACAAATATGTAGCAGAATACACATTGGCCTAAATTTATGAAGAAATTTTATTTATTTTTTTTTTTTATTTTTTTTTTTATTGGATATCTTTTATAGCGGAAAGTAAAAAAATATGTTATTTGGTTTTTTTTTGGTTTTTTTTTTCAAAATTGTCGGTCTTTTTTGTTTATAGCGCAAAAAATAAAAACCGCAGAGGTGATCAAATACCACCAAAAAAAAGCTATTTGTGGAGAAAAAAGGACATAAATGTTATTTAGGTACAGCGTCACACGACCACGCAATTGCCAGTTAAAATACTGCAGTGCTGTATCGCTAAAAATGGTTTGGTCATGAAGGGGGGTAAACCTTTTGGAGCTGAAGTGATTAAAGTGTCCCCGAAAAAAATTTGAACAAAAGCGCCCTGTAAAAGAAGCAGCTTTATATACCTTTCTCACTGCTGATGTGTTCAAATGTTCCTTTCTTTAAGGGCTAGGAGTACCGCTGCTATCTGACACTATGGGCGTGGCAGATATGTCACCCTCTGGCTGCTCTGGTTGCCCCTGTTGATCTCTACCTTACTACAGGCCATAGTAGTGACAGTGGGGGGACCACAGTGCCTGGAGAATACACATTATCTTACATACCTGGAAGGATTGCAGAGAGGTCTGAAGCTCTTCAAGAGGGCTAAGATTTGACACTCCCGTCCCCACCAGAAAGGTAAAATATAAACTCTTTCACAGGGTGCTTGTGTGTTAAAAAATTTTTTGGTGGTGACCAAAGAAAAAAAAAAAAGTAGTGTCAATGACAAAAGACCGTCATGAGTGTCATGATTATTTTGTATCTGCAATATCTTTTTGGAGTTTTGAGCATACTCCACTGGCAGACTTGGACTTCCTATACTTAGCCAGGAGCTCCAACTGTTTTGAGAGATTGCTGACTAGATGGGATAGTCTCAACCAGCATTTGTTTGAAGCTGCCCAAAGCCTTTCTCTTTTTGCCTTGCAAAGCACAACTGTATAAGGCCTCATTCACACGGACATACTGTCCTATACACCTGTGCAGAGGGCCATGTTTACCCGCACAGAAGGCACAGGTGTTCAATGCAGTTGTGTGCAGGCACCCTAAGATGCCCTTCCAGGTGGTGTCTTGTCAGTTTGAGGAGCAGTGGCTTTAACCAGTTAAGGACCGCCCTATATCAGATTTACTGCTACAGGTCGGCCCTGTAATCAAGTTTATATAGAAGTTATTCTGCACTTAAGGGGGCCCGTGCACTGCTTCTTCTATGATTACTCACAGCAGAAGCCGATCTGCGGGTGCTGAGCACTGGATACCTTCCGACCGTCGGGTAAAAACTTAGAACGGAGATCTTCCTATGTAAACAAGGCAGATCTCCATTCTGACGGGGGGAGGGATAGATTTTGTGTCCCCGGGAATAGCAGGGAATAAAATCCATCATTTCCCTGTGTAAAAGCAGCACATGTAGTACAGTAAAACACTGGCTAGGCACACATTTAACCCCCTGATCACCCTAAATGTTAACTCATTTTCCTGCCAGTGTCATTGGTACAGTGACGGTGCATATTTTTAGCACTGATCACTCTTAGTGTCACTGGTTTCCACAAAGTGTCAGTCAGTGTCCGACTGTCCACCAGATAATTGCAGTCCCACTATAAGTCACTGATTTGCCACCTTTACTAGTATAAAAATAAATAAAAAGTCCAGTATATATACCATAGTTTGTAGATGCTATAACTTTTGCGCAAACGAATACATATATGCTTATTGGGATTTTGTACCAAAAATTTGTAGCAGAATACAAATTGCCCTAAATTTTATGATTTTTTTTTTTTTTTATATTGGATATGTTTTATAGCAGAACTTTTTTAAAGACTTTTTTTGTTTATAGTGCAAATATAAAAACCGCTGTGGCGATCAAATACCACCAAAAGAAAGTCATATTTGTGAGAAGGTGACATATATTTTATTTGGGTACAGCGTTGCATGACCGAGTAATGCAGTGCCGTATCGCAAAAAATGGCCTGGTCATGAAGGGGGGGATAAATCTTCTGGAGGTCAAGTGGTTAATCTAGGATAGGACTCCATCCATTATTTACAAGTACACCTATTTTCTGACTTTTTCTGACACTTGTTTTTATTATGTATCAGTGTATTCTGCCTGTTCTTTCAGGAATTGGATGTCCTGTCCCTCGCGTACCAGCTGAGGCCAACCCTCTAGCAGATCATGTCTCTGCTACTCGCATACTGTGTGGAGCTCTGGTCTTTCCCACCATCGCTACTATTGTTGGCAAACTGATGTTTAGCAGTGTTAACTCCAATCTTCAGAGGACAATTCTGGTGAGTTTTTTGTGAGCTTACGAATGTTAAGCTTGCAAAAGCTTGTCCTAAAGGAAAAATTCCACTTTTTATTTAAAAGAAAAAAAATTTAAATTGCTACACAAGCTATTTTGTAATTTAATGACGTTAAAAAATTCTGCAGCCTCCATAAATTTTTAAAGATGTAAATAAAATAGTGTAAAATGGCTGCTTGAAGGCATTTTGTATACCACTGGTATACATGAAGGAGGGTCCATGCATACTAGGCAGTATAAAAAATGTCAGAACTGCTAGCAGAAAAAACCTGCTTGAAAACCGTTCCTATGGAGTACCTGTGATAATGCGCGTTTGTTTTTATAAGCGGTTTCCCCCGCAAAACACAACAAAAAAATAAACTTGTGTGAGGAAATCACTTATGCCTGGTACACATGATGAGATTATTGAACAAATTCTCATCCTTTTTTTTTTTTTTTTTTGGCAAGCCAATCTCATATCGAAAATGAAGAGCTTACTAAAGTTACGAAAATTCTCATACAGCAGAATAAAAATTAGAAAGTGATGTAATGTATTGTATTTTCGGATGAAAGCTGTGCTGATTAAATGAAAATCGTACGATCTGGAAGCATACGACAACAGTGTTTGTGCTTGTCCCATTGGATCATTTTGCTTGAGTTGTCGTGATCACCTCTCAAAAGCTGTGTAGTAACGATCAGATTATTGTATGAACGCTTTAAAAGCTGTATTTTACGTATACAATTTTCTGATTGTCTGTATAGGCCTTTAGTGTTGTCAGCTTGCAACAGGAAGTGCTGTTTCCAGCAGGATCTCTAGGTAAGAAATGTAGAGAGCAATACAAACCTAACTGGGGTTTTAGTCTTACCTTACACTATCCAAAAGTAAGAAAAAAGTTTGGGCTTTACAGCCCTGGCCAAAAGAGAATGAAACAAATATGCATTTTCACAAAGTCTGCTGTCTCAATTTTTATGATGGCAATTTGCATATACTCCACTCCAGAATGTTATGAAGAGTGATCCGATGAATTGCAGTTAATTGCAAAGCCCCTCTTTCCTATGAAAATGAACTTGATCCCAAAAAAAAAACATTCCACTGCATTTTAGCCCTGCCACAAAAAGGACCAGCTGACATCATGTCGGTGATTTTTTCATTAAGACAGCTGTCGGTGTTGACGAGGACAAGGCTGGAAATCACTCTGTAATGCTGATTGAGCTAGAATAACAGACTGGAAGCTTTGAAAGGAGGGTGGTGCTTGAAATCATTGTTCTTCCTCTGTTAACCATGGTTACCTGCAAGGAAACACGTGCAGTCATCATTGCTTTGCACAAAAAGGAATTCACAGGCAAGGCTATTGCTGCTACTGAAATTGCACCCATACCAACAATTTATCGGATCATCAAGAACTTCAAGGAGAGGGGTTCAGTTGTTGTGAAGAAGGCTTCAGGGTGCCCAAGAAAGTCCAGCAAGCTCCAGGACCATCTCCTAAAGTTGATTCAGCTGCGGGATCGGGGCACCACCAGTGCAGAGCTTGCTCAGGAATGGCAGCAGGCAGGTGTGAGTGCATCTTCACGCACAGTGAGGTGAAGACGTTTGGAGGATGGCCTGCTGTCAAGAAGGACTGCAAAGAAGCCACTTCTCTCCAGGAAAAACATCAGATACATGGATTGGACTGCTGAGGACTGGAGTAAAGTCATTTTCTCTGATGAATCCCCTTTCTGATTGTTTGGGGCATCAGGAAAAACCTTTTCTGGAGAAGAAAAGGTGAGCACTACCATCAGTCCTGTGTCATGCCAACAGTAAAACATCCTTAGACCGTTCATCTGTGGAGTTGCTTCTCAGCCAAGGAGTAGGCTCACTCACAAATTTGCCTAAGAACACAGCCATACTTCTCACAATCATCCAAGAACAGTTTGGTGACGAACAATGCCTATACCAGCATGATGGAGCAACCTGCCATAAGTCAAAAGTGATAACTAAGTGGCTTGGGGAACAAAACATTGAAACTTTGGATCCATGGCCAGGAAACACCCCAGACCTTAATCCCATTAATTCCTCCCCCTCAAACAACTTCTGACAAACTCCAAACATAGATTATGCCAGAATGGGCTGCCGTCAGTCAGGATGTGGCCTAGAAGTTGATTGAAATCATGGCTGGGCAAATTGCAGAGGTCTTAAAAAGCAAGGGTCAACATTGCAAATATTGACTATTTGCATTAGCTTAATGTTATTGTCAATAAAAGCCTTTGACACTTATGAAATGCTTGTAATTATACTTCAGTATACCATAGTAACATCTGACAAAAAGATTTAAAAACACTGAAGCAGCAGACTTTGTAAAAATTACAATCTGTGCCAGTCTGAAAACTTTTGGTCATGGCTGTAGATACACCTGTGGACATTAAAGTGGTGTTCCGGCCGAAATTATACTTTTTGAATAAAAATACCCCTATAATACACAAGCTTTATGTATTCTAGTAAAGTTAGTCTGTAAACTAAGGTCTATTTTGTTAGTTTATAGCAGTGGTTTATTTTATAAACTTACAGCAGGCCGTGGCCATCTTAAGTGTGGGAATCTGAAGCCAGACTGTATTTCTTCCTGGATCTCATACTTGCAGATCTCGCACATGCTCAGTGCAGCACAAGCAATGTAATAGGTTTCAGGTCAGGTTTCCATAGCAATGGCAGTGTCAGAGGAAGTTGCCGCCCCTTCCCAGAAAGCATTGCAAACAGGAAATGATGAGATGGGCCATGGTCAGGGAGGAGGACGTGAAAAATGAATACAGCAGATATGCAGTAGGTGCTGAGAATTTTTTTTTAAATATCCAATTCGTTTACAGTGCACAGTTTAGTGAGGGATGCTGAAGAGTTGTAAAAGTGGGTGGAACTCCACTTTAAGGTATTGACACATTCTTAATGAGCAGTAAATGAGTTTAAAAACAAGCCTCTACTGGCCTTTGTAGTTGCAGCCACTGTGGAGCAGTTCATCTTCAAAATTCTAACAAGAGGTTATTCCCTTACAGCAGTAACTTGGCAGCCTTCTAATTTCATGTAATTACAGAGCAGGAGCTGTGGCAGAGAGGCTAGCTGAGAATCATATGAACAAATTTAGTGCCACTGCTGATAAGTTGATAAGTTTCTTCACAGTGCCTGCAGCTGCAAAGGTCAGTAAAGATGATTTTTTTTTTTTTTTTTTTTTTAATGAATGTATACATTCCTTTACATCTTTAAATATATAAAAAATAAAAAGAAAGGGAAATTGAGGGGTGTGAGGTACTGGATTAGTTGAATAGTTGAACTAGATACGGGGGGAGGGATTGTAAAATAAAATTCTTCCTGGCACATATAAATATACCCAAAGAAACATAAAGCTATACAGTCTGTCAGCCAGTAATACTGTACTAAAGGTTGGGTAAGTGGAGGTAGAGGACGGATTGCCCATGGAAAGGTAGCAGACAAATCATGTACCTGAAGAACAGGAAGATGGCCCTGTGTAGTTGGATACGTTTTAATAACCTCTAAATAGAGTGGGGGAGAATTGGGTCCAGGAATTGGTATAATTTGGTAAAGATTAGTAAGGACCTTTTAAACCTTATTTGTTTGTGAAGATTATGTAAAACCTTCAATGTTCAGATGGTGGTACAACAGAACTAGTTTTGCATTTGAAATATTGTGCCTGATACCAAGTTTTAATTGGTCCTTTCTTTTTTTTTCCTTTTTCTTAACAGGGTGGAATCGCTTTTGTCGCCATAAAGGGAGCTTTCAAGGTATATTTCAAGCAGCAGCAGTACTTGCGCCAGGCTCACCGAAAAATCCTCAACAACCCAGAAGCAGAGGAAGTATAATTCTTTCTACCATCTGTGTGTGTTGTACAATCTCGTGCACAAGGTTCTACTGTGTCGTAGTGACTCCTCGCCATTGCAGTTCTGGGAATTTACCACATGCTGCTGCCCTTGGTTTTCCTTTTTTTTTTTTTTTTTTCCCCCACAAGACGCAATAAAGCACTTATGTATGGCAGAATAAGTACTGTAAACAATGAGCAGGTTGCAGGACACGTCATCTGTCTATACTGCTTTACACCATCTTAATATTGTGTCGTATTGGTTTTGCATTTCACATGGTGGTAATACATCCCATGTATCACAGCATACACCAGAAGGGGAGACTGTCAGTGACACCAAGGAAGAAACTGAAGCATTGGGTTGCCATTTTTATATGTTTAACACTTGCACAATGGCATAAGCTAAGAGTTCAAGATTATTATTTTTTTTTTTTTTTTTTATCATAATTTTCAGTTCAGTTGCTGCCAAAAGCGAATGTCTAAAGAATGTACAGAGATTTTTTTTTTGGGTGGTGCACCATTGTCTTTCTAGACAGTTTTCTTACCCATTTTACTGCATCTTTTGTGATTACTCTGATTGGGTTTAAAGTCATTCGTTTTACTTTTCCAAGGATTATGGTCTTTTTTTTTTTTTTTTTTTTTTTTTTTTTTTTTCTGGCCTTACAATGCATGCACTTTGTCATTGTCAAACTGAAGTGTACATAAACTGAGTCAGAATATTTATTATCAGTCACCTAAAAGGTTCCTATTTCCTGAAATAATGGAAAAATTCCTCTAGCGATCAGTGAAAGATTCTTGGTACTCCAGTGGTTCTGCCAACTGAAACCTACTCAGTAACTGCCCTGATTTTATTAACATTATGCAGCCTAGGGAATACCTTCTGCTTCACATCCCCCTATATCAGTAAGAAGATAGTTTGATATGGCTCAATATATCCTGAATGGAACTGAATTCCACTTCACAGGGAGTTTGTAATTGGTTTCAAGGTTAGAAGGTGGAGACCCAGATTTGATCTCAGTCAGCTTCTGGTATTGCACCTCCTCTCACTTGGAAGTACAAGGAGGGGTAGGGGCGAGTATGGATTGCAATAATTGAGAATATAGGAAGGAGATTTATTCCTGGCATTTGGGGATTTGCATCACATATGTGCTTAAAATGGGATGTCTGGGTTTATGGCCTAAGCTACCAAAGTAATGAGTAGTTTGATTTGGAGGTGACAAAAGATCTCCCCATAGGGAAGATGGTGGTTCTTTTGTAGGGATAGGAATAATTTCAGGCTCCCCCCTCCCTTTTTAGACCTGTACTGTGAGAACTACAGTGGGGGCATTGCTGACCACCTTTTCAAAATACTATTGGTCTGGCTGACTGTGTATTCAGTCCTTTGTCACTCACCTGGACCAAACATTTAGATTAGAAAGTCAGAACTCAGATTCTGCATGCATGTTCCAGTTCAGTGCCTCAAATTATTAAAGTGGTTCTAAAGGCTGAAGATTTGTTTGCATGAAGGTAAAAACCTTCAGTGTGCAGCTCCCCCCCCCCGAGCTCCTCGAAATACATTCCTGAGCCCTATCTTGATCCAGCGATGTGCACAAAAGAAGCTGCCCTCCCAGCTCCTTGCCTTTTCATTGGCTCGGTCACTAACAGCCAGTGGGGGGAAAGGGGGGGGGGGGGGTTAAGCCCTTTTCTGTGTCTTATGGACACACAAAGCAAGGTTCAGGAGTGCGCAAGCACAAGTGCCCTATAGCAAATTGCTTGCTATGGGGGCACTCAGCGGGGGGGGGGGGGGGGTAAGCAGGTCGCAGATGGGACCTGAGGAGAAGCGGATCGGGGCTGCTCTGTGCAAAACCATTCCACAGAGCAGGTAATGATAACATGTGGAACTGAATAAATTGTTCTCTATTTTTGCTCATACTGATTTGGCGCCCTTTCTTATTGTTCCACATGCTTATGAGGGGATCCCAAACACACTGAGGAGCTGCCGATGATTGTATGTGTTCCTTCATCCATTAAGACAATTATCCCCCTGCATCTGTCGGTTTGTTACCATGATCTTCATGGTCTCATTATGACCGTTTGCATGTCAGTGAAGTGCTGACTCGCCTGCTATTCAGTAGTGAATGATAACATGTGTGTTATTTTAAAAAGAAAAAAAATTCTTCCTTCAGCCCAGGTTCACAATAATGTGGTGCGGGATACCAAATGTAATTCAATTCGCACAGGAATCGCAGCACATTCCTGTGTGAATTACATGCGTGGTGTGTGTTGGGTGCGATTTGAGCCATGGTTTTTATTGGCCCAAAGCCCACTGCTTTTGCACCAAACTCACGCAGCACTTATTTTTTTTTTCCACACCCATGCGATCCGATTCTGCTAATTGCACTGCATTTTGCACACCGATTTCGGGATGTCTTTAACTTAACATACACTCTGCAATCGGTTTGCATGAACGGGTTGCGATGTTGATGTGGTACGGAATCCACAGCAAACTCTCACCACATCTAGTGTGAACCCAGGCTCAATATCCCTTTAAACCCATTGGAGCACCATGATGGCCAGCCAGCTAGTATTTTCAGGAGACGTGGTCAGCATTGGCAGCCTCTATGTTCTTTCAGCCAGCACACATTTTCATTTGGCTATCCAGGAATGATAGAATGCCTGAATTCACCATTTTCTCTGGGTCCTGAACATGGGAACCTCCCGCCATTTCAGCACACATGCAGAAAAAGACTGTACTGCATTTTTTAGTCACAAGAACTATAGTGGATTGCCATCGGTCTTTGGACAGTGCCCTAAATTCTGGCTAAGGTATGACTGCCACTGAAGTCTGTACAATTCACACTTGGAGGAGAATGTAGTGCAGACATGACTTTTGTACAGAAAACACTTTTTTGGATCCAAGCATTTGTGACATCTTTGGGAAGCAAGATAATTTACTATCTGTCTGAGAAATGTATTTGTGCCGAAGATGATGTACTATAAATAAAAGAATTATACACACAGGTAAATTGTATTTCACATCTAGTCTCTACATATATTTATCAAAAAATTGTTGCTGTAGTCCCGCAGCTACCTGCTCTAGTAGCTCCCTGCTCTAGTAGGTTTTCCTACACTTCTGTTTGTGGAGTGGTCTGTAGAGGTGGAGAGGTGGTCCCCATTTTGGATTTCCAGTAAACCTGAAATGTCCTTAGAGTTTTCTTTACCTAGTTGTGAAAAACAGGACCTGGTTTAGTAATGTGAGGTAAACCCAGGCTAAGGGTGAGCAGAGAAGTGCACGTTTTCACCTTCCGTACCTTGTTACATATTGCAGCTATATTCAGGATATAGCATATTACGAATGGACCAGCTTCCACCGGCCGTTAAAATGTTTTTTTATTCACGAAAGATCACATCACAAAGCACTGTAGTGCAACGTTTCGGAGCCACACTGGACCCCTTCGTTGGGCATGTGACCATGTCAGGTCACTACACTGCTTTGTGATGTGATCTATCTTGAAAAAAAACTAGTTTAGACTAAATTGATGATCCTTAGTGTGCTGGCGACTGTCTACATATAGCTTGGGGGTTCTTCTCCCTCCCCACTAGCTGTCACAAGTTAAACAAAAAAAAAAAAACGTGGTTGAGCGGGAATCCACCCGGCCGCGTCACTGATTAACAGGGCTCTGGGCATAGAAGACTACAAGGTCAGCTTTTCATTCATGCTTAATGTCAGATTGTATCTGCTTATCTGTACGGGCAAGCAGATCTGCTGGAGACATGCATGGCACCAGCGATCTGCTGGCGATCTGCTGGCGATCTGCTGATCTTTTCTGCAATTCTTTACAGGCTCCAAAAATGAAATAAATGCACTTTTTTTTTTTTTACCTGCAAAAAAATGTGCATTTATTTTATTTTTCCAAAAGTGAACTAAGCCTTTAATCATCCAGTTTTGTTGTGGAGACCCTTTATTTTTGTTTCAAATTCCTTTGTGTATGATTTGATGCCAGAAAAATGGGAAATAATTCAACACTCGGTTGGTATCTCTCCCCCAGCGCTCGTGGAAAGTGTGTCACTTTAAAATAACAAGAGCAGCTGCCATAATTATAAAACACTAAAGCAGAAATATGTCACAACAACAAATACCATAACATTAGCAGCGCTAAAATAATCCAAATGTTTTTAGATTTGTTAAAAGTTCACTTGAGCCCAGTCTTGCCACAAAGAGTTAATCCAGCTCTCAGCAATCCTCTTTTATTGTTCAGTGAGATAAAACTTGACAAACAGAGAAAAACTTTGTCAAATCCTCCCCCTTGCTGTGAGTGACAGGTGATTTACATATCTCATGCACTAGCCTAAGACATGCATTATTTTTTAATTCCCAAGGATTGCCTGTTCTACACCTCAGCATGATTTGGCATGCTGAAGTCATGTGGTTACTTTCCTGTCTTTTCACTGGATGTTAGAGATCATAGCAGAAGTTCAGTGTAAGAAATGCACAGGAGAAAATGCATATTGACAAGGGGAGTGTAGAGGTGGGCAGGGAGTCTACTGACATCACGACTCCACCCACCGAGCTCCAGACAACAGACCCACCCACAGAACCTGCAGTTTTTCGGGTCTCATAACGGACAGAGGGGAGACATTTGACAGGTAAAGATACATGCAGGAGGCATGTATATCCTTATAGATAACCCCTATGGCAGTAGTTTAGAAAGGATGACATTTTGTTTACATCCACTTTAAGATTGCACACTTACAATGTAATTCGAAATAAAAGAGCATGTAACAACAATGTATCACAAGTCGATATTCCTGACGACCTCTCACTGCTCCAGCGGTGTTCCCGGGTAATGCAAGCAGGAAAGCCGGCGATGTATGTTGCTGCGTGGTCAGGCCCTGGTGTATTTTTCCAAGAATTGTTTTATAATTCTGTCAGCTAATACATTTTGTGTATAAGAACAATATTAATCACACTTGTGAATCAAAAGGGAAATTAAATAACATGTCCATTAGCAACTGCTGAGTGTTTATTTTGATGTTTTAATATCATCTCTGGCCCTTTATAATAAAATAATAAAATGGAAACTTTAAATGCAGACAGAGTCCTTGTGCCGATCATGCCAGCAGCTTTTGGATTTTCATGGTAGTCTGCGGTGCAGCAGGTGTCCTTTGGACTTCTACATAAGGGTTTGAAGCTCCCATTAGGGTATGATGACCTGCTTGTTATGTAGATAGGAAGGTAGGTATGGCAGCTTCTGATGCCTGTACATTGGTAAGGACTACACTGAGTGTTGCAGTGGAAACCAGAATGCTGCTCAGCCAGAGCAGATGTTGTTGATGAATGTCGTGAAGCAACCTGGGGGACATCTTGCATTTTTACTTTCAAAATTTTGACTATTTAAGCATTCGAGTTGAGCACCACAGATCTACAAGTATTTAGTGTTCAAAATGAATTACTCCAATGCAGGTTGATGTAGGTCCACATTGGTAATAGGCTTTCTCTCTCATGTTTGACGAAAGGTCCTCTTTAGATGCTTAAATGGCAACATCCAAAGCCAGACATGTAAACTGCTACATCAAAAAAACCCAGTATATATACATCCAAAATAGAGATATTCTCTATTCAAATAAAGAAACATCAGGAAGCATGAATAGATCTGAGATCTCCAGTTAACACTAGTTGCCTGGCAGTTGTGTTGACTTTGTTACTTTGAGTCACTGACCCAAACTCTTGACTTTTCTACGTTTTTTTTTTTTTTTTGTGATCCGCAAACTTGCCCCAGGCCAGTGACTCAAAGTATTGAAGTTAGAGGGTCTGCCTAACAGCTGGGAAACTAGAAATGTTCAGGAGGTCCACGATGGCAGCCTGCATAATTCTCTCCTGGAAGGTTTATTCTAAACCTAAATATTGACATTTGGTTCAGTGATCCAAGCCATCCCATATGCCACAAGAATTTCAGAGCCCTAAAAGCCAAGGCAGGCTCCTTTTATGGGTGTTGCCAACAGCAGGTGTCTTACCTATCACCTCTGTGCTGTGATTATATTTGAGGCAGTGGCGAACAATTGGAGATCATCACATCTGTGAGTACCCAAACATTGTCAGTATTTAACTTTGTTTTGCTTTGAACTGCTCCATTCTGCTAGTACATAGACACAGAAATCTGGGTGGAAACACCCAACAACCAATGAGATCTAAGTGGCAGCTACATGCCCAGTTGAGGAGGGGGGACACTGTGGATTAGGCTTACATGTACTGTTTACACACTACCCCACCTCTTCAGACCAATTGAAAATACCTATTCAGCTTCCTTCTGTGTTTTAAGCTTTGAATAGAATGAGGTGTCTTGTTGAGTGTTGTACTGAAGTCTTGTCTTCTGTTAAATCCAGTGGTCGTAGGCTTGTAAATATCCCCATTCATCTTCCCCCATCTAGTATCAGTTCTGTTCAGTTGTGTCAATATGCCATTATCTTTTACAGTGTGTTCTGTGTCTCCACTATTCTGGAACCTGAATCATTGTGTACGTGAGCCAAGAGTCATTATTCACATTTGTTGATTTAATTGGCTTTTGCTGATTTTTGGCTTCTGTTGAAATAACACATTCTGCTGTAAACATGATTTTTCTTTCAATGTTAAATATTAATAAAAATATATATTTCCAAAAAAATAGCATCTTTGACCTAATTCTTCAACCAATGTAGGATTCTGTATAAATTTACTTTGAAGTTGCTGCACATTTTATTTTATTAAAAAACTTCGTTGTGGAAATCATGTACAGAACTTACCTGCTTTTGAAGTAGTTTTATTACAGGAAACACAGTGCAACCAGAAAGTATTCACAGTGCTTCACTTTTTCCACATTTGGTTATGTTACAGCCTTATTCCAAAATGGATTCAATTCATTGTTTTCCTCAAAATTCTAAAATGCCCAATAATGACAATATGAAAGAAGTTTGTTTGAAATGTTTGCAAATTTATTAAAAATAAAGAAAAAAAGCCTTTGTACATAAGTATTCACAGCCTTTGACATGACACTCCAAAATTAAGCTCAGGTGTATCCTGTTTCCACTGATCATCCTTGGTATGTTTCTACAACTTGATTGGAGTCCACCTATAGTAAATTCAGTTGATTGGACATGATTTGGAAAGGCACACACCTGTCTATGTAAGGTCACACAGTTAACAGAGCATAAACCTAGCCATGAAGGAATTGTCTGTAGACCTCCGAGATGGGATTGTATCGAGGCACAGATCTGGGGAAGGGCACAGAAAAATTTCTGCAGCATTGAAGGTCCCAATGAGCACAGTGGCCTCCATCATCTGTAAATGGAAGACATTTGGAACCACCAGAACGCCTAGAGCGGGCCGCACAGCCAAACTCAGTGGTCGGGGGGGAAGGGCCTTAGTCAGGGAGGTCACCAAGAACCTGATGGTCACTCTGACAGAGCTCCAGCGTTTCTTTGTAAAGATAGGAGAACCTTCCAGAAGAACCATCTCTGCAGCACTCCACCAATCAGGCCTATATGGTAGAGTGGCCAGCCCACCTGGAGTTTGCCAAAAGGCACCAGAAGGACTCTCCGACCATGCGAAACAAAATTCTCTGGTCTGATGAAACAAAGATTGAACTCTTTGGCCTGAATGGTGAGCGTCATGTCTGGAGGAAACCAGGCACCGCTCATCCCTTGGCCAATACCATCTCTACAGTGATGCATCTCTACAGCATGGTGGTGGCAGCATCATGTTGGAATGTTTTTCAGAACTGGGAGACTAGTTAGGATCGAGGAAAAGATGAATGCAGCAATGTACAGAGACATTCTTGATGATAACCTGCTCTGGATCTCAGACTGGGGTTAAGGTTCTTCTCCCAACAGGACAACGACCCTAAAAACACAGCCAAGATAACAAAGTAGTGGCTTACGGACAACTCTGTTAATGCCCTTGAGTGGCCCAGACTTCAGCCCGATTGAACATCTCTGGCAAGATCTAAAAATGGCTGTGCTCCGTTCAACCTAATGGAGCTTGAGAGGTCCTGCAAAGAAGAATGGGAGAAACGGCCCAAAAATAGGTGTGCCAAGCTTGTAGCATCATAATAACTTGAGACTGTAATTGGTGCTAAAGGTGCTTCAACAAAGTATTGAGCAAAGGCTGTGAATACTTGTGTACATGTGATTATTTTTTTTTCCCGTTATTTATTTCTAATAAATCTGCAAAGATTTCAAACAAACTTCTTTCTTGTTGTCATTATGGGGTATTGCTTGTACAATTTTGAGGAAAATAATGAATGCAATCAATATATAAGGCTTTAACATACTGAAAATAGTTGTCACCTACCTGCCATGCTGGTTTTCTGAGTTAAAGTTAAATTTCAGTTTCATCCTACCCAGTGAACTACCCCCCCCCCCCCCCCCCCATGTTTTTGGTAACCTATATTGCTCGATATCAGGATTTTATTCAGATATATTATGGCCAGTCACATGACACTGAGTTCCCTTCATCTTCTTTGGTAGTGGGCGACCCTCAATGTGACCACATCAGTGCCATTCTCTGCATCGTTGTACTGGGGGTGCAGGGCACTATGCTCTAAAGTTACAGGACGAGGCTTTAATGACATTGGGCTTCCTTCAGTCTGTAATATGACAGGCAATTTATCAAGGAACACGAAGCCTGCAAGGGATATCACTGGTGGTGCAGGGCAACTGATCAAAAAAAAAAAAAAAAAAAAGGGTAGATTACTGACCACCTCCTCCTGGCAGTGCTAGTTTCCTGGATGTTTTGCTGACTTACTGGCTTCATTTTTATCTCAGCCATTGCCTTATAAAAAAAGAATGCATCTCATAAAAGCCAGTGACACAGAGTACTGTGCAAAAGTTTTAGGCAGGTGTAAAAAAAAAAATGTTGTAACGTAAGAATGTGTTCAAAAATATCTTGTTTAATTCTTATTTACACAATGTGAACAGAAGAAAAATCTAAAATCAATATTTGGTGTGACTACCATTTGGCTTCAAACCAGCATCAATTTTTAAAGCGGTAGTAAACCACTGCAGTAATAAATAAAAACACTTTCCCCTGCAAAATAATAGCATATTGGGCTAGTATGTATCGCATATTAGCACGTTATGACATACTTGCCGTAAAGCTGAGAGGGCTTCCGTCTTTCTTTCTGGGTTTGTATACTCTGGTTGCGTGAGTGGCCAGAGCCGCAATGACATCACCCACCCCACCCCCCCACCCCACCCCCGCACATTGAGCTCTCGGTTACGGCACGGTATGCTTCAACAGTGCTTTCAATAGCCTTTTCGGACAACAAAAACAATTTACAGACTATTACATTTCATTTACAATGTCCGTACGAACCATACGGAAATAATAGAAAAAAAGAAGAAAGCGCATGCTCGGAAGCATGGAACAACCCTACGCCTCCTCTTCTACTATGCTAGAATGTAGATATGTTTAGCTACATTTGTCTTTGTCGGCCGAGAATTTTTGCACAAGTCAATACCAGGCTTTACACTTGCACAAAGTCAACAATTTTGAAGCATTAGGTGAATATTTAACCAATTATACCAAGCAGGGGCCAACAATCATCAATTTCATATATACAGTGGGGACGGAAAGTATTCAGACCCCCTTTTTCACTCTTTGCTAAAATCATTTAAGTTCATTTTTTTCCTCATTAATGTACACACAGCACCCCATATTGCCAGAAAAACACAGAATTGTTGACATTTTTGCAGATTTATTAAAAAAGAAAAACTGAAATATCACATGGTCCTAAGTATTCAGACACTTTGCCGTGACACTCATATATTTAACTCAGGTGCTGTCCATTTCTTCTGATCATCCTTGAGACGGTTCTACACCTTCATTTGAGTCCAGCTGTGTTTGATTATACTGATTGGACTTGATTAGGAAAGCCACACACCTGTCTATATAAGATCTTACAGCTCACAGTGCATGTCGGAGCAAATGTTTGCTAAAAAAAACACCTGAAGGACTCCAAGATGGTGAGAAATAAGATTCTCTGGTCTGATGAGACCAAGATAGAACTTTTTGGCCTTAATTCTAAGCGGTATGTGTGGAGAAAACCAGGCACTGCTCATCACCTGTCCAATACAGTCCCAACAGTGAAGCATGGTGGTGGCAGCATCATGCTGTGGGGCTGTTTTTCAGCTGCAGGGACAGGATGACTGGTTGCAATCGAGGGAAAGATGAATGCGGCCAAATACAGGGATATCCTGGATGAAAACCTTCTCCAGAGTGCTCAGGACCTCAGACTGGGCCGAAGGTTTACCTTCGAACAAGACAATGACCCTAAGCACACAGCTAAAACAACAAAGGAGTGGCTTCACAACTCCATGACTGTTCTTGAATGGCCCAGCCAGAGCCCTGACTTAAACCCAATTGAGCATCTCTGGAGAGACCTAAAAATGGCTGTCCACCAACGTTTACCACCCAACCTGACAGAACTGGAGAGGATCTGCAAAGAGGAATGGCAGAGGATCCCCAAATCCAGGTGTGAAAAACTTGTTGCATCTTTCACAAAAAGACTCATGGTTGTATTAGATCAAAAGGGTGCTTCTACTAAATATTGAGCAAAGGGTCTGAATACTTAGGACCATGTGATATTTCAGTTTTTCTTTTTTAATAAATCTGCAAAAATTTCAACAATTCTGTGTTTTTCTGTCAATATGGGGTGCTGTGTGTACATTAATGAGGAAAAAAAATGAACTTAAATGATTTTAGCAAATGGCTGCAATATAAAAGAGTGAAAAATTTAAGGGGGCCTGAATACTTTCCGTCTCCACTGTAGGTTAAAACAGTCATTAACAGAAACCGCTGTGTAGGAGGCTTAAAACTGGGGAGGAACAGGCAAACTCTGCTACTAAGGTCAGGTTGTCAATTACCGTTTTATGTCACAGATCATACACCATGGCAAGACTGACAGCAACAAGACACAAGATAGTTATACTGCATCAGCAAGGTCTCTCCCAGGCAACACTTTCAAAGTAGACTGAGGTTTCAAGATATGCTGTTCAAGGGCTTTTGCAGAAGCACAAAGAAACAGGCAATATTGAGGACCATAGATGCAGTGGTCGGCTAAGGAAAATGAAACTTGATGCAGTAGACAAGACCCCTCATGCTTGCTTCCCTTCGATATCAGAAGATGTCCAGCAGTGCCATCAGCATAGAACTGGCAGAAACCAGTAGGACTCAAGTACATCCATCTACTGTACAGAGAAGTCTGGCCAGACGTTGTCTTCATAGAAGAATTGCTGCCAGAAAGCTATACTTCCAACATGGAAACAAGGCTAAGCTACTCAACTATACACAAAAACATAGGAACTGGGGTGAAGAAAAATGACAGCAAATAGTTGGAGATTTAGTCAGGATCAATGGTGTTCTCAATGCTGATAAATATAGGTAGATCCTTATCCATTATACCATTCCATCAGGGAGGTGTGTTCTTGGCCCCAAATGTATTCTGTAGCAGGACAACGACCCCAAACATACAGTAACTGTCTTCAGCGTAAAGAACAAGGAGTCCTAGAAGTGATGGTTTGGCCCCCACAGACCCTTTATCTCAACATCAAGTCTGTCTGGGATTACATGAAGAAACAGAAGATCTGTGGTTGGTGCTCCAAGATATTTACAACAACATTCCTGCCGAGTTCCTTTAACTACTTAACCTCCGGAAGATTTACTCCCCTTCATGGCCAGGCCATTTTTTGCGATACAGCACTGCGTTACGTTAACAGACAATTGTGCGGTGATGCAATGCTGTACCCAAATAAAAAAAATTGATGTACCGTATTTATCGGCGTATAATACGCACTTTTTTCCCCTTAAAATCAGGGGAAAATCACGGGTGCACCAATAAGCGTACATTGGTTTATGTGAACGTCATAGTGTCTACAAACTGGTGTATATTTATGGATTTTTTTTTTTTTTACTGGTAATGGTGACATTCAGTGACTAAAAGGACTGCGATATTGCGGTGGACAGTCGGACACTAACTGACGCTTTACGGGAACCAGTGCCAATAGTACAGTACTCAGTGCTAAAAATATGCACTGTCACTGGCTGGGAAGGGGTTAAACATCTAGGGTGATCAAAGGGTTAACTGTGTGCTTTGCAGGAACACCAAAACCATGCCTTCCCCTCCCTGTCAGAACAGAGATCTGCCTTGTTTACATAGGCAGAGCTCCATTCTGAGTCTCTGCCCAACGATCAGCTGGTTGACATCGAGTGTCCGGCACCTGCAGATCGGCTTCTGCTGTAAATCAAAGCAGAAGGGTCCTCTCGTATGCCCCCTGCAGGCAGAAGTGCAGGATCACGTATATATACGTGATCCAGCGCAAAGCTGCTGCTCTGTAATTGGCAATTGGTAAAAACTGTGCTCAAGTGTAGCTAGAAGAATTGATGCTGTTTTAAAGGCAAAGGGTGGTCACACCAAATATTGATTTGATTTGGATTTCTCTTCTATTCATTTAATTTTAATTTTGTTTTGTTGCAAAGTCCAGTATTTATTTAACCCCTTCATGCCTAAGCCTTTTTCTGACAATTTTTGCCTACAAGTTAAAATCAGTATTTTTTGCTAGAAATTTTTTAGAAGAGACCCTAGAGAATAAATTGGCGATCGTTGCAATATTTTATGTCACACTGTTTATGCGCAGCGGTCTTTCAAATGCAATTTTTTTGGAAGGAATATACTTTCATGAATTAAAAAAAAAAAAAAAAAAAAAACGTAAAGTTAGCCCAATTTTTTTTGTATGATGTGAAAGATGATGCATATACATAGATATATAAATATATGCCTAACATGTCATGCTTTAAAATTGTTGGCATTCCACGAATGTTCACTAACTACAGTACTTAAAAATCGCCATAGGTGACACTTTAAAAATGTCTACAGGTTACCTGTTTAGGGTTACAGAGCAGTTCTTTCAAGACTTGTGTTTGCTTCTGCGAGCGAGCATGGGGGATGGGGCACTTTACATTTTTTTCTTTTTACACTGTCCCTTTTTTACATTTTTTAATCACTTTTTTTTTGCTGTCACTAGGAATTTAAACATCCCTTGTGACAGTAAGAGGCAGTGACAGGTACTCTTTATGGAGGGACCCAAATCCCTCCTTTGCACTTAAAAGTATTCAGACGCCAAAACGTCCTGACATTGCTTCCGGGTTACTCAATCCGAGACTTGATCAAAGCCGATTCTGGGTCTCTGGCCGCTGGCTGGTAGCTCGGGCCTCCCGGTGGGATGGGAGAGCCCGGGCGAGCCGCAGAAGATGGCAGGAAGGTGGAGGGCGGACATCCCCTCCCGCTGCTTGTAATAGCTTGAGCGGCTGATTAGCACATTGGTGGTTGTTATTACAAGAAAGCCGACTGTGCGTTCTAAATAATGGTGCCACGTATGCAGGCAGGCATCACCCCGGTACAACCTCTTGAAGCTGAAGGTTGCATATTTGCGTTACGTCGGCGTCAAGGGGATGATCATATTGAGGATCATATCTCGAATGCTTTGATGTTACCCTTTATACAGTGGGTGTAACCCTAAAAAAAAAAGAAAACTCCTGTCCTTTTAACACATATTATATAGCACAGTGCTTTTGCAGTGTCAGTTGGCCCTTTCAATGTTGTTCAATACCTGGTTGATCCTGCCTGTTAATGCTAAATACCTTCTTTGCACAGTGCTGCTGTACAGCTATGTGTCCTACCTCTGCCATCCTGCATAAATCAGAAGGGAATCTCAGCCCCTCCCACAGTAGTCTCTTAAATTGGGAAGGGAAGCAGAGGGAGGACATGTCACTACACAGCAGCACTGTGCAAAGAAGGTATTTAGCATTATAATTTTAAGAACACACACTGCACTAAACATGGACCTAAAACAGAGTAATTAATAGATGTGACTTCACAACCACTTTAATATTGGATTTTGAAACTCAATCCGAGATGTTCTGGCAACATATTTTACTCTTTACTATGGTCTGACCTGGGTCATTATAACTCACATAGAGCCGGCTGTCTGCTAGTGGCTGAAATGTCTGGCACTGAACCAGAGAGCTGGGTAGGTAGCATCTATTTCCTTTCTCATGCAGTGATATACTGATCATTATGGGTGAGCAATATAATATTAGTTGCATACTGAGTAACTCTCAAACATATTGATTTATATAAAGAGTTCATGTAACCATGACTGATGTTAGGTTTGCTTCTATAGGTTACAGGAACGCAACTCTAAATGTATAGCTAAAATGATCATGTTTTCATTATCATTAAAGTTTGTTATAGGCCTCCCAGTGTTAATGAGGAGGTGGAGACTCTGCTCCAAAAGGGTTGGGACAGTGATAATAATGGGGGATGTTAACTACCTGGTAATGGACTAGAGTATTGGCACACTGAAAGCGCAAGAATTAAAAAACCTATTACAAGACAATTTTATGGTCCAGTTTATTGAGACCCTGACTAGGAATGATACTCTGCTGGACCTGGTAATCTCAAACAATGCAGAGCTTATTACCAATATTCATATAAAAGAACAGCTGGGTAGCAGTGACCATAACATGATTTCATTTAATATTAGCTGTAAGCAACAAGCTCATCCTGGAAATATAAATACACTTAACATTGAATGCAGATTTTCCAAGGATGAGGGCGGCTCTCCAAGACCTAGCCTGGGAGGGAATATTGGCATCGATGAACAGAAATGGGAATCCTTCAAAAAGACTGTATTCAAATTCACTTCAAAGTATATTCCCATGGGCAATATGTTTAAAAGGCTAAAAATAAAACCTATGTGGCTTACGGCCAAAGTTAAAAAAAAAACTATAAATAATGAGAAAAGAGGTTTTAAAAAAATATATAAAAATGAAGGAACGCTGTCATTGTTTAAATGTTACAAAGAATATAACAGAATATGTAAAAAGGAAATCAAGAGTGCAAACATTCAAAAGGAACAACAGATTGCAAAAGATAGTAAGACAAACCAAAAAATTCTTTAAATATATTAATAGTAAAAAGGTCAGGTTAGGCCCTTTACAAAATAATCTAGAGTGGGTGACTGGGGATAATAAGAAGGCCAATTTATTAAATCCTTTCTTCAGCTCTGTGTATACAAAGGAGCATGGGGGAGCTCATGTCCATAATGGGGATGGTATTGACACAGCTCTAAATGATCTACAATGGCTCAAAAGTGATATGGTCCAGAAATATTTAGACAGAATAAAGGAGGAAAAAGCATCGGGACCAAATGGAATCCACCCACGGACCCTAAAAGAATTGAGCTCTGTCATTTCAAAGCCATTGTATCTAATTTATAGGGACCCTTTAATGACTGGAATAGTACCACTGGATTGGCATAGGGCCAATGTGGTGCCCATATTTAAAAAGGAACCAAAGTCTTTACCAAGTAACTATAGACCTGTTAGTTTAACTTCTATAGATGGGAAGATACTGGAGAGTTTAATAAAAGACCACATAGATGAGTTCTTGCTGGGAAAAAGTATTTTAAGCAACAGACAGCATGGATTTATGAAAGACAGAAGTCAAACAAACCGGTTTTCTTTTTATGAGGAGGTAAGTAAAACCTTGGACAGAAGGATGGCTGTGGACGTAATATACCTGGATTTTGAAAAAAGTGTTTGGCACAGTTCCCCACACATGGCTCATGTGTAAGGTAACGTCTACAGGCTTGGAAAAATCAGTTTGTACATGGATAGGAAACTGGCTAAAAGGCAGAATTCTGAGAGTAGTGGTAATGATTCTTACTCTGAATGGTCTAAGGTTATCAGTGGTGTAGGTTCAGCGTTTGTACTTACTTTTTAGTATCTTTATAAATGATATAGGGTCTGGGATTAAAAGTACCATTTTAGACTTTGCAGATGACATGCAGTGGAATAACGTCCTTACAGGATGTCTCCAACTTACAAGCCAACCTCAATGCACTGTTTAATTGAACAACTATGTGGCAAATGAGGTCTAATGTTGATAAATGTAAAGTAATGCCCTTGAGGGCTAAGAATATGCATGCATCATACATACTAGGGGGAGTACAACTGGGGGAATCAATTGTGGAGCAGGATCTGGGGGTTTTGGTAGATCATAAGCTTAAAAGAGAAGTAAAGGAGTTTTTTCCCCCACCCTATTCTTTTTTACCTAGGTGGATGCAGCATCAGTTCAATGCTGCATCTGTTCCCCGGCGCCTCTACACTGAGAACCGAGTGATTGAACACCGATCGCTCGGTTTTAAAAACTCCGTGAGCAGAGAGCTGCTGACCGTCAGTCACAGCTCTCTGCTCTGCTCCCTCCTCACTCATTGGAGCGCTGAGCTGTGGAGGGGGCAGAGCGGCCAGGTCAGGCTCTCAGCGGCTCGCGGAACAGGGTGTCAGTCCAGGCACCCGGTGGATCCAGACTTTATTGTCGTGATGACGCGGTGCCTGGATTGACATCGTTGATGTCAGCAGAGAGCAAACTTCAGCCCGCTCTTTGCTGAAAACAGATCATAGGAGTGCAAAACGAATTACACTCCTGTGATCCACACGAGAAGTACAGTCAAGCGAGCTTTGGCTATACTTCTCCTTTAATAATAGCATGCAAAGCTGCAGTTTCCAAAGCAAGCAAAATCCTTTCTTGTATTATGAAAGGTATGAACTCCAGAGAGAGAGAGATATGATTTTGCCCCTGTAGAAATCATTAGTAAGACCTCATCTGGAATATGCAGTTCAGTTTTGGGCACCAGTTCTCAAAAAGGATATTGGGAAACTGGAGACAGTGCAGAGAAGGGGAACCAAAATGATAAGAGGCATGGAGGAGCTCAGCTATGAAGAAAGATTAGAGGAACTGAATTTATTCTCTCTTGAGAAGAGTAGATCAAGGGGGGATATGATCAACGTTTACAAATACATAAGTGGTCCATATAGTGGACTTGGTGTTGAGTTATTCACTTTAAGGTCATCACAGAGGACAAGGGGGCACGCTTTACTTCTAGAGGGAAAGAGATTTCATCTCCAAATTCGGAAAGGTTTCTTCACAGAAAGAGATGTGGAATAGACTCCCTCCAGAGCTGGTTCTGGCCAGCTCAGTAAATTGCTTTTAAAAGGCCTGGATTCTTCCCTAAATGTACATAATATAACTGGATACTAACATTTATACTTAGTTTATCCAGGGAATATCCGATTGCCTCTCGGGGATCAGGAAGGAATTTTTTTTATCCTGCTGTAGCAAATTGGATCATGCTTTGCTTCACCTTCCTTTGCATCAACTGTGGGTAAAGGATGTGTATATGGCATAGTATGATTTTTTTTAAAATTTTTTTTCTTCTCTTTCATAGGTTGAACTGGATGGAACTTGCGTCTTTTTTCAACCTAACTATGTAACTGTTTTCTGTTCAGACATATCAGCGATTCTATGGGCCAGCTATCCCCACATTTTTTTGATCTCGTACTGCTTTAGTATCACGTTCTGACTGGTGGCTTTTTTTGGTTTCTTTTAATTGGAAACGGCCACTGAAAACTTTTTATCATGGATTGCTATTGGGATACTGTGGACTTTATTCTCATTCAATGTAAGTGTCACTATTATACAATTCACATTACTGTTTAGGTGATAGGTGTTTAATATTTCAGTTTTAGCGTAACATTTTTTATTTTGGCCTTGTTTGGTGTCTAAAGCTGGCCATACATGTCTGTTTGTTATCTTCATTCAGCCAGCGGGCTGAAGTTAAAAAACGGAACCTAATCCCCCATCCACATATTTGTGGTGGATGGAGGAATACTCCCTGCTGTGTCCCTGTATTCTGAAAGTGGGACTCCCCTCCCATCAGAATACACTGATCAGCGCTGCAGCACAATTGAAGCAAAATTTTCAACAAGCCAGTTCATGAGAAGTTGATCTTAGATCGACTTCTTCTGAATGAGAACGGCCATAGATAGATTTAAATTTCATTGCTCTCTACTGAACTGGCTGAATTTCCATTAATCTGTGGCCAGCTTTAGTGTTGCTCTCTAGCTGCCTACATTAATTTTCCTGCTACTTTATAGCTGCACCACTGCAAATGGTAGAACTATAGGCAAAACTTTTTTTTTTTTTTTTTTTACTCATGTTAGATAGCGTAAGTGGGCCCCTGTCAGTTTTTTTGCCATATTTGTACCATTGGGCAGATTTTCTGTACCTTCACTTTCTGTCCCACTGCCAGGAAGTGAGATGAAACCCCCACAAATTAAAGGAATCCCTTGGGTCCCGAAAACTAGTGTCCTAGTTTTTGGACGATTTCTCCTCTGTTACTTTTCTGGGGACAATCCAAAATTTGTGATTTTCTTTCTTGCACTTTCAGTGATAATGGTAAACAGAACAAATAGAGATGGCGAATCTTCCTAATGGTGGTAGAGAGCAGTTGAAAATTAATGTGTTAAAATCCCTCCCTGGACAACAAAGGAAAAGGGAACAGTGCTTCTAAGTGTGGTAAGTGGTAACACTTTAATGGTTAAAAAGTAGGCAGCTCAATACATAAGAAAGATTGTGCTTGTAGAAGCATGTTAGCTCCACTGGTCATGCAGTCCCTGGTGATCCTACTGGGTGTCTCTGGAACCAGGAAACAAGCTGGCAGCTGTGCTGGTGGCTTTTGGCGCTCCTACAGTGCTTGTGGAATGCTGGAGATGATGATGTCCCTACTGGTTTTGCGGGCGGAAAAGGCGGCACGCGTTCAAGAGCATGCATGCTCCTTCATCAGGCCTGAGACCAGAGACACCCAGTGGGGTGGTGCAAAATATCAACAAAAAAGACTTACTCCTGTGCTTGTGAGGGCGTTATTGGTGTGAATAGGTAGTACTGTTGAAATGGCAAAACTGGAGAAGGTGGTCATGCGTGTCCCGCTGCCTAGGCTGACCAGGGGTGGTCTGAGGAAGATAAGTGTGGGAAGGATGGGTGGAAGGCGCGTGATCAAACACTTGCATCAAATCATACAATTTTTTCGTGAACAATGGAATACATACATGTAGGAAATATATACTACGTTTCGTAAAAATAGGGTTACAAAATATGCACTTATAGAATATAGAATGACAAGTGGGACATGCCCATATAGGAGCAAGTGTTAAAGAATGAACTGACGCGTTTCAAGGATAACCTCTTCATCAGAGCTTTGAAAAAAGGAACACAGTTTCTGTAAACAAGTGGACCAACACGTATGCACAGGGGAAGGAGTGGCTAGTGGAGAGATATATCATGTGAAGGATAGCTAGTTCTCCTTAGCTCCATGTCAGTCCACATCAGAGCGCTCTAAATAAAAAATAGATAAATTAAAAGCATATGTGTGGTACGGAGCGCATGGTAAATGTGTGCTACACAAAACAGACTGGAGACGTGTGATTAAACAAGATTCAAGATGATATGATACAAAATAATCGCACATATTTAGGTTTGGAGCAATATTAATAGTAATGAGGAAAATACCAATGTATTAAAATATATTAAAACAATAAAAAAGTAGTATAATGGTAAAATATGCAAACATAACCATAAAAATTACATATCGATAGTAGTGTGACCATAAAGAAGCCTTGTTGGGTTGGTGGTTAAATGCTACTGGTAATGCTTAGTGTTTTGTGTGAACAGCATGTGGCAGAGATTGATCATGCTCACACACCTGTATAGAAAGATGCACACCTGCACATGAAACACCTGAAAAACATGTATGTAAATAGACAAAATGGAGATATATATATATATATATATATATATACACATATACACACACACAAACATACATACACGTACACGCATTACCCAATGCAAATTTTGCACAAAAAAAAAAAAATAAAGTTTTGCCTTCTAGTTATACTGTGGAAATTGTCAATATGTGCTCAATTCTTATTTTATACACTCTAAAATGTAAGAAATGTTGCTTGCCTTATAGTAGCTAATCAGATTCAAACCTGGCCTGGAACATTAGCCTTTGGACAATAAAATTTAGATTTTTTTAATTTAGGGCAACACACACAGGCCTGGACTTGAGTGGGAAGCAAAGTACTTGTAAAGATATTGAACATCATACACACCATTCTGTGTTGAGTTGCCTGCCACTTTAATATAAATTTGCCATAAAGGTGTGGAAAGCCATCCGGAAATTTGGAACATAAATGATCAAATGTTCTAATGACTGGCCTCAAGCTGGAGTGAAGCTAGATTGACCAACTGATGTGTAAGGCTATCAGTTCAAAAGAATCTGGCCTCTGTCACTTTAGAAGCAGTTTCATTCTATTTGATTGCAGAGTAAAATATGTGGTCTTGTATCGCTCTATAATCTATTTGTTCATCTCAGTAAAGCATAGTATAACTATAAATGCCACATTAATAGTTCAAAATGGGTCCCAGAGCCATCAGATCACAGGGACAAGCACATGGGCCAGGTCCTCGTGTTCATTGACATTGCCGTATGTAGATATGAAAGTCAGCTGAGAGCACATGGGTTAAAGAGCATTTATGTGACAGTGTTTAGACCTCTGTAAGCTTAGCACTGACCATCTGTACCAACAGACTTTACCGCATAACAGTTTGCCTCATTTCTGCAAATTCCAAGAACAGACTGTAAAACTTAAGATAAAAACAGTTTTCTTCTATTTTATATTCTGCATGGTGTTACTCATTGTTACTGCTGAGTCAGTAAGGTGCTCTCGGAGCCATTTAAAGTATGTGTAATTTTTTTTTTTACAATTATTATTATAGAGTGCAAAGTGTCGAGACTCCTGTTGGGATTATATTGCAATGTGTGTCTCCATTAGAGAGATTTACCCTGTCTGTGGTCATTGGGACAGAAGGTGATGGGAAATCCCAACTTTCACAAAGAGCCGCATACACTGCAATGTTAGGGAGGATTGTCATAGACTACAAACATGACAGGACAGAAAATGATGGTCAGAAATTCTGAATCCTAATAATAATTAATTCTATTATTCTGTCTTAAATGATCATTCTAGAGGTTTGCCTGTCTAATAGGCACACAACCTATGTTATAACAGTTCATATTCTGGACATGTTAAAGGGGAGTTTCGGCCGCAATATATATATATATATTTTTTTTAAGTCAGCAGCTACAAACACTGTAGCTGCTGACTTTTAATTAGGGCACTTACCTGTCCAGCAAGCCCGCAATGTCGGCCCCCCGAGGCCGATCCGTCCATCGGATCGGCTGCCGGCTCCTCCATCTTAACGAAGGGAAACAGGCAGTGGAGCCTTGCGGCTTCACTGCCCGTTTCCTACTGTGCATGCGCGAGTCGTGCGGCAGTTTGTGAATGGCCCCGTGGTTTTCTGGGACACACACAGTTCCCAGAAGGCAACGGGGCCTCTCGCAGAAGAGGAGGAAGCACCGCGGAATAGGAAGAGGCAGATAAGGAAGACTGCCTAGCAACAAGGGTTTCAGGTAAGTTAAACATTTTTTTTCACGTTTTGTTTTACATTTTTTAAAGATTTTTTGATGCAATTTTTTTTTGGGTGGCCCTCCACTTTAAAGGGGTTGGGGACATGGGACATATTGCAATGAGGATAGTACAGATTACCAATTTTCAAATCAATGCTCCCTTTCCCACTACAGACTGCAGGGGTTAAAGGGGTGCACAATGGTATCAAAGGGTCATGAGTTGGGTACCAGGACCCTTCTCTCTTCAATAGCTTAATTTAAGGAATGGTGAGCAGAGCAGACTTAACATGTTCCTACTCCATTATCAAATCGGCAGGCTTCACATGGGGAAGAGATTCCTTAAAGTGTAAGTAAACCCCCCTATCATTTTCAGCCAAGGAAGCTGCCATCGTTGCCTCTGTTTAATCTACAACTGTGCCCCTAGACGACGTCATCTGTGACGAAACGGCGTAGGGAGGAGCGGCGTGCTGACGTCACCAAAACAACACGAAGTCCCGGAAGCAACGGGCAAATATCGAGAGCCGCCCGGCTCGAGTTTCCTTGTAATGCTTTTAACCCAAGACAATCTTGTAAGTGCAATCCTGTCTTTTAACGACTAATAAATGTTTACGGTATCACACTATGTAAGCCCTTTTTTTAACATGGGGAACCGCTGATCCGGGAGTCACTCAGAGGCAATCTTAATAGAAAGAGAGGTGGTATCTGGCTGACGAATATAAAGACCCTGGCAGGGGTATGTGCCACAAGCAGATACGATCTCCTTAAAAAGAGATCAACATAGCTTGTAAGCGGCAGTCATTTTCCGGGTGGAGGAATCTTTTTATCTCTAATCGCTACCTCTGCTGTGTTTTTTCTGTTTGAAGTCACTAATAGCCAGTGAATTGAGGACATTGCACACCATATGATGGACAACATTGCTCTCTATGAGGACTTTCTGCTAACAAGAATTGTACTTGGGACACTCCTGAGATACATTGTGTAGCTAATTTAATAGCACATATGTTTCAATAACATGATGCATAAGGTTATCATATAGATTTGTGTTAGCATTTTATTAGGAGTAATCATATCCTCCATTTGATATAGATATATATGGATATTCACTCTCTCCCTTTTTTAGTCTCATGTTGCGCAGCTCTTTCTTTTGATAATCTACAACTGCCATGATGCTGCATATTGTGATCAGTTATGACGCCAGCCATTGAATGGTTTGACAGTTTGGTTGAGAGCACAACCAATGAGAGTGTTACATTTATGGCACATGCCGTAAATCAAACTGTTTTTTTGATGGGTTTACTTCCACTTTAATTCCAAGTGTAACACTGGCAATCCTGTCATGAGTGGTAACTCGCCAGCAACAAGACCGCTAAGAGAGCAGGAAGTAGACTCTCCTATGGCATTGATTCCTTGCTGGCCGAACTAGCAAGCAGTCCATGCTCCCTCACTGGCCAGCATTCGGGTGAGTGCACACTTTGACAGTCCTCTTGCTGGTGAGTACCCGTTGGTGACAGCATGGGTAATGTGGCACAACCCTAACAGAGAAATTTGTGTCACCTTTCTGGGTGTACGGTCAGGGAGAGGTGAATCGGTCACACCAGTGCATGCACAGAATTACAAATCCCTTGGCAGATGAACATACACAAATTTAGCGGTTTTCTGGGATTAATTTGCAGAGTACTTTCAGTTTTTTTTTGTTTTGATCTTTTCAATAAAAGGAAAAAAAAAATGAGACTCTTCCGCTAAATGTATTGCCATTTTATTGTAAAACAGCTATCACTCAGTACTCACACGATGTACATTTCAACTGTCCCACACAGCATTACAAAGAAAAGAAGAAAATATAAACAATTTTGACATTAAAGTGAATCTGTCACAATTCTACAGCAGTGCCCTCAGAACCTAATGTGACTTCGACCATGTCCACTCAGGAAGAGGCTTAACAACCGTGTGTCCCTTTGGACATCCAGCATCCTTCATGTACATTTGTCACAAACCATATTCTAGTTCAAGATAAAAGAACACCCTCACCTCCATGGAACTAGAATGTGCTAGTATTCAGAAGAGCCTTGCTTTTGCATCAAGTGAAAGCTTTTTATTCCTAATCTTGAACAGTGAGCTTAATCCCCGCCAAAAGGAAACCGTTAAAGGAAAACTCCATTTTTACTTAATAAATGTGCGCTGTCTCCTGTGTGCAGGGCCTCTTTCCTGTAGCTCAACGTACTAAGAGCAGGCCAATGGCTTGCATTCATATACATTATGGGCAATGCTAGTTAGAAAGCCTTCAACTTTATTATAGTATGTGCTGTAATGTTATTGACGCCTGTCTATTGCATATTTCACTGCTATGGTACCCCTGTCATGAGCTATTTGATGTCCTATTTAGATGTACATTCTTAAATATATCTCAATTTATACAGCTGTTTTGGGGTTTTGAGCCATAGCGGGGAAGGGTTGACACATTTCAGATGGGCATCGTTTCTAGCCTTTTTATTGCAGTTTCTTTAGTAAAATGCAATTCTTAAAAAAAAATTAAAAAAAAAAAAATTCTTTGTTACGATATACAGGTGCGTCTCAAAAAATTTGAATATCGTTAAAATATTTATTTTTTTCACCAATTAAATTCAAAAAGTGAAACTCATGTTATATAGATGTGTTACACAGAGTGATAGATTTCAAGCATTTCTTTGAATGTTGATGGTTATGGCTTACAGCTAGTGAAAACTCAACATTCTATATCAGAAAATCTGAATATTACATAAGGCCAATAAAAAAAAAAAGGATTTTTAATACAGAAATGTTGGCTTACTGAAAAGTATGTCCATGTACAGTATACACTCAATACTTGGTTGGGGCTTCTTTTACATGAATTACTGCATGAATGCAGCGTGGCATGGGGGCGATCAGCCTGTGGCACTGCTGAGGCGTTATGGAAGTCCAGGTTGCTTTGATAGCGGCCTTCAGCTTGTCTGAATTGTTGGGTCTAGTGCCTCATCTTCCTCTTGACAATACCCCCCAGATGCTCTATGGGGTTTAGGTCAGGCGAGTTTCCTGGCCAAACAAGCACAGTTATAACATGATCATTAAACCAGATATTGGTAGTTTTTGTCAGGTGCCAAGTCCTGCTGGAATTTCCATAAAGCTGGTCAGCAGAGGGAAGCAGGACGTGCTCTAGATTTTCCTGGTAGAGGGCTGTGCCGACTGATAAAACAATGGACCAACACCAGCAGATGACATGGCTCCCCAAATCATCACTGACTGGAAACTTCACACTGGACCTCATGCAACTTGGATTCTGTGCCTCTCTACTCTTCCTCCAGGCTCTTGGACCTTGATTTCCAAATGAAATGCAAAATTTACTTTGAGAACTTTGGACCACTGAGCAACAGTTGAGTCCTTTTTCTCCTTAGCCCAGGTAAGACACTTCTGATGTTGTCTCTGGTTCAAGAGTGGCATGACACAAGGAATGTGACAGTTGTAGCCCATGTCCTGAATGCGTGCGTGTGTCGGCTTGAAGCACTGACAACAGCTGTAGTCCACTCCTTGTGAATCTCCCCCAAATTTTTGAATGGCCTTTGCTTCACAATCCTCTCAAGGCTGCGGTTATCCCTGTTACTTGTGCACCTTTTACTACCACACTTTTTCCTTCCACTCGAATGTCCATTAATATGCTTCTAAACTATCAAGTCAGCAATCTTCCCCATGATGGTGTAACCCACTCAACCAGACTGAGAGACCATTTAAAGGCTCAGGAAATCTTTACAGATGTTTTGAGTTAATTAGCTTATTAGAGTGTGATGCCATGTTGGTTATTTACTAAAGGCAAATGCACTTTGCACTGCACGTTTACTTGGAAGTGCAGTCACTGTAGATCTGAGGGGGACATGCAAGGAAAATAAAAAAACATTTTAGCTTGCACGTGATTGGATGATAAAATCAGCAGTGCTTCCCCTCATTTCAGATCTTCCCCTGAGATCTACAGCGAGTGCACTTGTAGTGCAAAGTGGATTTACCTTTAGTAAATAAACCCCATGAGTCTACAATACTGAACTTTTTCTGAGATATTTAATTTTGGGTTTTCACTAGCTGTAAGCCATAATCATCAACATTCAAAGAAAGAAATGCTTGAAATATATCATTCTGTGTGTAATGAATTTATATAATATAGAGTTTCACTTTTTGCTTTGAATTATTGAAAAAAAAGTTTTGATGATATTCAAATTTTTTTTTTTTTTTTTTTTTAGATGCACCGGTATGTGTAACACTAGTAATTCAAATTGGAAATTACCTCTGTACAGGCATGGCCTCATCATAGACTAACTGCCTACAAGTGGATCCTACCTTGTAAAAGGGACAGACGACGGCTATTTCCCTGGTTTACTGCAGGAACATGAAGGTTCAACTACCAGGCCTAGGCTGTCTATTTTGTCTTGTGAATCACTCTATGGAGCCACCATGTCTACAGCCCACAGCTGGAGGTAGGTCAGAAGACACAAAATACTTTAGATGCGTAAATGAATATATATGAACCAAAAGGTTCCGTTACTTGCTACAAAACGTTATAGCTGATGTTGTGCAAAAAAAATTCACTTATCCTTTACTGGGAAATGTTATTTCAGCTTCTGGTGATTTGCAAGCTTTAGTGCAGGTATTGTTGCAGCCTATACCCCAAAAAAAACAAAGTAAGGGAAAATTGGTAGCGTGTACATCAACTAGAGGTTTCTAGCCCAAATGGAGTTCTCCTTTAACAAAGGGACAGACTTACTTTAAAGGGAAACTGTCAGAACCAAAATAAGGGAGCCACCATTTCTGATGCTTGGTGGATGTCATTTTCATCCAAACTTCAGTACTTGGAATCACAGACCTGGAGCCAGCATGCAGGAAGTGTCAGAACAAGTGATATGAACAAAAATCCCGGCCAATTAGTCACAGAGAAAGATGACAGCCCACTGTGTGCACCAATGGCAGCTTCCATACTTCCACCTGACAAAACCGCTTGACATTCAGTCAGAGCACAGTGTATGTGGTTACAATATCGTGCAATAGGTAGTCTGGTATTGCTTAGAAGTCTGCAGCTTCACCTATGGACTTCACCTATGGAATCCATAGATAGGGAGGCCGGGCATAAGTTCCAATAATAGAAACAAGAAAATTGCATATAAAAGACAAAGTTGTTCAAACTGCATAAGGAGACAAACACAACATGTGTACAGTACATTTCTCAGCATACACTAACCACAGACTGGAAATAAGGCCATATTGTTCATGCATTCAATTTTCTAAGTCTAGATTGTTATGATTTCATGTAACAGAATGGATATAGAACATGTATCTAAAGTAAGGCCTCATCTTTCTTGTGGCCTCCTGGCTCTTAATCTAGCTGTAATTGAGAAACTCACCATAGACAGGACTAACCTTCTCCTAAAATACTTTATCATTGTGTGCATTCAGAAGAGAGTAGAAATTCATTTTTGAATGGGTTAAATAATCTTCCAGCATGTCAAAAAAGTACTGTATATGTCAACATGCAAAACTGAGAACTAAGAATTTACTGTGAGCAGGATGAAGGCCAAATCAGTCCCAATAACAGTTAGTAATGCAACAGATTAAAGTGTCTCTGGGACTCAAGTTTGCCCAAGTTTCTGATTTCCACCACCTTTGGTTGTGCTTCGTTCTCAATTTGTATTAAAGAAACTCAAGAGCAGCACATTTTTTTTTATAACTGGCACTGCAAAAATTCAGACCGGAGAACTCCAGAGATACTAGAAACTCAAAAGGAATAGGTCAATATTTTCATCCTTTGTACCATGATTGGCTGGAAAATAAGGAAATATCGCTCTCTCTATGGTCATCTTTTATGGAGAACAGCAACAGGCTAGCATGCCTGCTTCTGCCAATACAGGCCATCTTCTGCGCTCCATTTGAACCATATGACCCACCAGGAGTTGCAGTCCTAGGTTTTCCTGCGTTTACCTTAAAAGGATTTTGTAACCATCAGTAGCTGGTGAAAAATGTTAAGGACGTCTCTACGACCAAGACTGGTTCCTAAAACTGGCCAAACATTATATAACTTTCTTTTTATTTACGATTTCTTTTAGATTTACCTTCCACTATGTAGTGCAAGGGCCTGCATACAAATTGAAAGTATAGTACTTCTTACACGGACACTCCAGCATGTATATCACTCTGGAGGTCGCACAGTTGATGAAATTATTATTTTAAAGACCACACTCTGATTCACATCAGTGAAATTTGCAGTTTTCTCAACGAATGTACACATTTGACAGTGCCCACATGCATACATTCCCTTGAGAGGGGGTAGGTCAGTCATCCAGTTTGTGGTCATTTCCCTAGTGTATTCTGAGTGAGCTAGGGAGTCCTTAAGGTTACAGGCCCTTCTGGCAACTAGTTGGGGACGGGGTCCAACAATGTCAGTTAGTGCAGGGGATTTTGTGAGAATTCCCCAGTGCTTTTGGAGTACATTTCTCACTTGTTCCCATTGTGCCCCATAGGTAGTGATTATCCTTAAAGGGGTTTCTTTGGACGATAAGAAAAATGAGGGGAATAACTGCGCTACAGTGAAATACATAAACAATAACAATTATAGCTGCGATTCATCTATGTAACACAAACACAGTGAAATTAAATAAGAAAAAAAGGGGGTTGAATCGCGCTAAAACCGATTGGTGATCATACACATCACCAAATTCTTGCTGTGAGAAGAAAAAAGCGTGCTTGCTCCACCACCATGAAATCAGACTGGCCGCTTACCAGAAACAGAAAAGCTGTTTGTTAATACTGCTTCGTACCACGACCAATGGATCAGAGACCTTATACCGAGATGGGACATCAAAGACTGCAGGGTCAGGCTAAAGATGTTCACACTGACAGGTACTCAGACATCAGCCCACAGCACTGCAGATACGGTAATAGAAGGAAAAAAAGGCTCCATATAGTGTAAAATCATTGACTTTATTGGATAAGTAAAAAGTTAAACTCACATGTTAGTAGACAATAGTAGGCATGTAGTGTAGTCTGGAGCGCCGGCCGGAAGCTCACAGACAGCCCGTCCTACTGGAAACAACAGCAGCAATGGGAGGTGACGAGAACACGTCGCTCTGCCCTACGCGGCGTTTCGTGATAGAGTCACATCATCCAGGGGCACCTTTTTTCTTCTCACAGCAAGAATTTATGTTTTTTGGAACTTTTTTTAAGATACTTTCATATCACTTGGGTGATTTATTTTTTATACATGGACTTTTTATTATCACTTTGAACATTTTATTTTTGGATTATTCATTCGACATGTGTTTTGTATATTATGTATACACTAAAGGGGAACTCTTCACTTAGTTCTAAATATTATGTTTGGTGATGATGTGTATGATCACCAATCTGTTTTAGCGCGATTCAACCCCCTTTCTTTGGATGATGTTTTTTGAGTATCTTACTTTTTGATCCGGAGATCCCCCCTGTCTTTTGTCCAGGCCTCTTAAGGATTCTATGGGAGTAGCCTCTATCTCTAAATCGGCCAAACATCTCTCCTGCCTCCCTATGGAAATCGTCATCCCTGGAACAGTTTCTGACCCACAGGGATTCCCTTGACCAAATGATCAGGGTGATGACTGCAGGCCTGTAAGAGCATGTTCGCTGCAGTGGGCTTTCTGAAAGTGGAAGTAGTTATTCTATTACTAACTATAGAGATTTGTATATAGAGAAAGGAAATTGTCCTTGGGTCTACCATGTGGGTTATTCTGATGTTTCTCTCATTGTTATTAAAAGCCGAGAGGAACTCTTCATCACCCAACCACACCATAAAGATGTCATCGATGTACCTCAGCCAGGTAAGTACCCCACCGAGATACATCGACATCTGGTAGACCATCTCCTGCTCCCAAAGGCCCAGGTGAAGACAGGCATATAAGGGAGCCCATGGTGCTCCCATGGCAGTCCCCATCTGTTGGTAGTACCCATCCAGAAATTGGAAATAGTTATTAGTTAAGGCAAATTCTAAAAGCTCTAAAATAAACTCATTTTGCACACCAAATTCAGGATGGGTTATCTCCAGTAAAAAGGAGACAGCCCTGAGGCCCCGTGGGGTATCGACGTGTAGAGCGACTCCACGTTGATCCCCACCAGGAGGGCCCCAGGCAGAATCTTCAAATCCTGCAACTTTGCCAGGACATCACGAGTGTCCTGGACATAAAAGGGCAATGAGGTCACCATGGTTTTGATAAATCCATCTATATATCTACCCACTCTCTCCATAGGGTCCTTTATTGCCGAGACGATGGGTCTACCGGGTGGGCTGGTAAGGGATTTATGTAATTTCGGGGTTATATAGAAGGTGGGGTTGTTATATTCTCCCACCTTCAGATAATCCCATTCCTTTTTGGTCAGGAGGCTAGCATCACGGGCCAGAATCAATTGCCGGTTAAGTTTATCAACTAGAGCAGGGGTTAGGTTTATTATGGGGTTTACTCTTCAAGTGTGTGGACTTTAGAATCAATACCCTGGTATCCCCTAGACAGGGGCCTGTTTACATACAGTGACGGAATATGCACATTGATTTATGGTGAGACACACACACGATGATGTGCCTACATAACCGTCACTTCCAGCACTTTACACTGCAATTGATTTGGGTATACAATGGGCTTGCTGTATGCGTGACGCAGCTGCTTTTACTCAGACAACGTTGTCTTATTTTAATGTAGTCTAGGTGTTAGGTGCCTAGTTTTTGTATAGCTTTGTATTATTTTTTTCATTGTGCAATAAATAGTTTCCCTGATATATGCAGCTTGGTCCGCCCGGGACTTCTTTTTCAGGGGGTCCTTCTTCCCCCTGTATTATTTTTCTTACCGGATTTCTAAGTCTCGGAGACCGCACCTTAACTGGTGAGCCTGCATTTTAGGGACGCTGTACCTGCTATGCCAATCTATTGGATGGTGCAGCATACATACAGTAGTGAATTGATGGTCTTCATTATCTGCTTTATTTGGAGAACAGCCATAGTTCTGCTTTATCTCCAACAACTTTATTAACCACTTCAGCCCCGAAAGGATTTACCCCCTTTCTAGGCCTAGCTGACAATTGCAGTCGTGCGACGTTGTACCCAAACAAAATTGACGTCCTTTTTTCCCCACAAATAGAGCTTTCTTTTGGTGGTATTTGATCACCTGTGCATTTTTTTTTTCGCTATAAACAAAAAAAAAAGCGACAATTTTGAAAAAAATAATATTTTTTTCCTTAATTTAGGCCGATACGTATTCAACATTTTTGGTTAAAAAAAAAAAACGCAATAAGTGTATATTGATTGGTTTGCGCAAAAGTTATAGCATCTACAAAATAGGGGATAGATTTATGGCATTTTTAGTATTTTTTTTTTTTTTTTTTACTAGTAATGGCGGCGATCTGCGATTTTTATTGGGACTGCGACATTATCTGGGGGGGGGCTACCACTGACATGACAGGGAGCAGTAGATCCCTGTCATGTCACTAGGCAGAACAGGGAAATGTCTTGTTCACACAGGCATCTCCCCGTTCTGCCTCTCCATCTCACGATCGCAAGGCAGCAAATTTAAAAGGATGTACAGGTACACCGATTTGCCTGTACGAGCCATTCTGCCGACATATATGTGTGTGCGGCCGTCGGCAAGTGGTTAATATCTTGACTATGCAAATCTAAGTTTTACGAAAAAAATGCTCTTTGATAAAAAAAAAAAAGATGCAATTTAGGCTTATGGGTTATTGAGCAAAAGCTGCTGCTAACAAAAGTGGAGCACTAAAACAAATACTAAATAAATATAAAAAAAAACGGTTACCTCGCTCAGCTGTTCTCAAAGAAAGTTTAAACAGTCATTTAGCGAACATTTGATTTGCATAGAGTTCATATTCTTATAAACTTGATGTAAAACGTAAATTAAAAAAAAATCATGCCCTTCCATCGTGTATTTTTAACAAAAAAAAAAAAAGGCAGCATCAATATTTAGTAAAGTACCCTTTGAGATAACTTTGTAATCCTCAGTAATAAATACTGAATTAAAAAATAGCTTCAAAAGAAAGACAACCAGCTGATCTGACATGTTATGCAGTAACCCATTAAATCCAGAGACCGGATTTCAGCAACAAAGTGAAGTAACGAGGGCCGATTTCTGATTGAGTGATTAGGCTAATGTGACATTGCTGCTGGTTGTCGTTTTGTTGATTGAAGTACAAGGTGCATAGTGAAACAATCAGATTTGAATTGTCCTTTTTCCTGGGAAGTTCTGAAAATAAAAATCTGATTGGTTGCTACAGGCAACAAAGACATATGCTCATTTCAGACATTGCAATAAACAAGCCTAAAAACTTAGAGCGGTATTAAACCAAAAATAAAACAATGTAGCGTACCAATTCTTAGATGAGATGCATTCGTTTTCTTTTTTTAGTGGTTTTATTTTCACCTTGTAATTCGGCCAGTAAGTCTGTTGTTGTTCATCTTCCTTTAACAGATCAAGCTGTCCAGACAGCGGCAGAGGATTTAGACAAGCCATTTACCACTGATGAGAGCTTACAATGCTCAGCATATTATTTAAAAACACTATCCCATAAGTAAAACTGTCACCGTGTGCATAAAAAGTGTTATCTGGAGCTCAGCTTTAGTTAGTGAAGTCCATTTAATTCTGCCGGTACATCTAACTTTCATTTAACTTTCTAACTTGACAATGCTGCTGTCCACAGGTGTCCCTGTTGCTCCTCCATCCAGAGTGGAGACACTCCAAGACTTGGTGTTACTGGCCGGATAACCAGGTGAAAATAAAGGCCTTAAAAAGGAAAACAAATGCAGGTACCACACGGGTTTTGGGTTTAAGTACCACTTTAATATCCCAGGTGAATGGCATAGCCGTAAAGTTATTGCTACGAAAAGCTTTTTTTGCACAGTAATAGACAATAGATCAAATTTGAGGTTCAATGAGCTGTGTGCTAATAAAACGGTTTCACCAATTTAAACCAATAGCTGGATGTCAGGATTGTAATGTCATGGAAACAGAAAATGGAGGCGTGACATGTGTTTGGTGGGACAGGTCCTCAAATTCGAGCCGAGTGACCATTTTTGCAGCTTGAAGTAGCATGGTCTTTCTATGCAGCAGGAATAGATAACGGTGTACAAGAAAGTTTTTTTTTTTTTTTTTTTTTTTTTTTTTAAAGCCTCATTTCCAGTACTGTAGCTAGTAGGTTGTATTCCATGCAGGTCCTTTATCAATGATGAGACATTCACTCACAATTTCCTGTTTTTGCCATCTGCTGCAGTTACTGCACAATTTCATGCTGTCACACTTCCATGCATCTCCCCCCCCCCCATTTTTAGTTTTGTTGCAGGGGACAAGAGTCACGATGAAACCCCGATAGAAGGTGTCTAATGACCACAAACTGTCGGGAGAGAATGAGGAAGTCATATTGCGCACAGTGCCAAAATGGTC
>NC_133331.1:79904710-79907210 GCF_042186555.1 Aquarana catesbeiana | reverse complement strand
TTTACTAATACAATCACAATCGTATAGATTAGATATATATCATACAAAGGGCTGTAAGCAGCTTTGCCCCAGCCACCAGGGTGCCTCATTTTAATTAATTATCACAGAGTGTGCTAATGTCCTGACATCATCACTTTTAATGAGCACTGCTGATTGCCTTTCATCCAGCAGGATGTGTTTTCAGATAACACCCCATCAGATGAAGTAAGGGGGGTGGGGGAGCAGACATGTACCCCCACATCCAATTATCCATTTCCCGGTCTGTCCCATTCTATCATATTTTGCTATAGATATGACCTTTGCCATCAACTAAAGAGATGACTGACAACAATTCCAATAAAATATGTTCTTATGTCATTGATTTTTTCCTTTTATTTATTTAAAGACTTTAAAACCAAAAGCTTTCATCTTCCACCTTATAAATTTCTTAGTGTTGCAAGTGATTTATAGGCCTTTATAATCTGATGTATAGAACTGCACGGTTTAAACTTATTGTGAGTGTTATATACTCCTTCCATGCCATGGCAGAACATTACATATTTGTCACTCTAGGTGGCTTTGCAATGCATTGTTCTTTGTATGGCCAGATTTTAGTATTGATCTCTGCAAATAATAGGAAGAGAACAAAATATTGTCCTATGACTATTGGTCCTTAGTAAATAACAACAGTGTCCATTGGATACAACTGATCATATTAGACACAGATAGTGAAATTCCATCCATTAGACTGACCACTGTCCTCATTTTTGCAGTCCCAATATGGATGTAAAAAGGGGGCATGTTGATTAAAGTTTTCACCAATGATTCACCCAAGGCTCGCCTAACATTCACCCAAGGTTAACACAACTCTTAGCTAAGGTTTGACCAACTTTCATCCAAAATTAACGCAACTTTCACTCAAGGTTCATACATTTTCTTATTGGAATATATGACGGTGGTATGCTAAAGGAGTTGAGAATATTAACTAAAATGTGAAGATTGACATTTATCAAATCAAGTAAAAAAAAGCAAATTCCTGTTTATTTTATTTGCACACGAATGGATAATTGAAGTGGATGTTCGCTATTTTTTATTGAGAGGTCATTCTTAACCCCTTTAGTAAATCAGCCTCACTGTGTGAATCGTGAGGAAAAACATTGATAAACAGACCCCTTAGTAATTTTCGTGTATGTAAATATTAAAGTTGTGATTGTAGAGGATGTATATAAAACCGATCCTAAGATATATCATCATTCAGGCACACATATGACACAACTTACATTATAGTAAACACAGAGCTTAATACTGTATGCTTCCATACTTCCAGAGCCAGTTCATTTTAGGAAGTCAGACTTTGTCACATGTAGGGTGCTCATTGGACAAAGAATTAATGCTGGTGATATTGATGATGATGATGATATTATTATCATCATCATCATTATAGTAATTCCACTACCACTATTAATTGCTACCACTACTACTACTACTTTAATAATAATGGCAATAGTAATAATAATAATAATAATAATAATATAATCGTATTATAACTTTAATATATATTAATATTATTGTTAGTAGTAGTACCACTAGCAGTAGTGGTAGTTTTACTATTATTAGTAGTAGCAATTGTATAACTATGCTTATTATTAATCGTATTATTATTGTTTGTCATTATTGTTCTTGTTAATATAGTAATATTACTATGAATATATTATTATTAGTAATAGTAGAATTACCTTGCTTATGTTGGTATTATTATTGTTTATTATTTTTGTTGCTGTTATTATTATTAATATTAGTATTATTGTTATTAATAGTAGTAGTAGTATTCCCTTGCTTATATTCGTATTATTATTATTGTTTATGGTTATTGTTGTTGTCATTATTATTATTAGTATTATTATTAGTAGTAGTAGTAGCAGTAGTAGTATTACTATAATATTGTTATTATTGTTATTAGTAGTAGTAGTCGTAGTAGTAGCAGTAGTGGCATTACCTTGCTTATATTAGTATTTTTATTGTTTATTATTATTGTTGTCATTATTACTAGTGTCAGTAGTAGTACTATGATTATATTATTATTAGTACTAGTACTATTAGTATGATGATATTATTATTATTATAATTACATTATTCATGACTAATGTTGTAACCTTCTTTACTATGTCCTTGTGATAACCGGTTTTACACCCAGAATACACAAGCCCAGCCAGGACTCCATTGCCCCCCTCGATGATGAGTACATACAGCAGACATATACTCACAGTACAGTCAGCCAGCCTGCCTCCAGATCAGCATACAGATTGCTCTCAGACTCTGATTGGCTCCCTACAGACCTCGCTTAGAACAGGACAAGACAGGACTGGGCGTGGTTAGCGGCCTGAACCAATCAGGCTGAGAAAGCGGCAGGGCAGGAAGCGCACAGAGAGCACGAGGGCGCCGCCCACTGCCAATAGAAAGGCATGGAGGTTTGGTGTGGGGCTGGGTAGATGTCAGTGAGCGGACGGTTCCTGGTGGGACC